>NC_053493.1:59827215-60127215 GCF_905171775.1 Rana temporaria | reverse complement strand
GCTGGAGATCGCAGCGTGCGCTCCAACTGCGTTCCAGCTGGCGATACCCGTAAATGACGTAAGGTGCGTAACTCCGCCTAATGCGTTTCGTCATAGACGTCGTCTGAGCCTCTGATTGGCTGGCCACATAATTTTATTATTGGTTCAATAATAACAGGCTGCCAATCAGAGGTTCAGGCTGTAAATAACGAGGAGCCCTTATATACAGTAGAGCAGGCAGCCAATAATAACCCCAACGTAAGGTGGGGAAATTAAAGAAGAGACACCCAGGGATGGGAGGAGGGGAGGGGTGTCCCTTCTTTCCTCATACTTTGTACCCCCCCCCCCTCACCTGGAGCCATGGGGGGTACGGGGGCTCAGGCTGTGAAAGGAGAGCAGCCAGGGAAGAAAGAAGGGAAGAAATAAAACAGTCCATAGAGCCACCCTTACATTACAGTCCCTCTTACTTTAGAGTACTCACTAAAAGGCAGGAGAGAGAAGGGAGGGAGTGGAGAGACTTTATTCCTAGTGGAAGGATTAGCAGGCTGAACTTTTCCTCTTCTGGCTGCTGGGCTTCAACCTTCCCACCCACAAACCTTCTCTGAGGCACAACACTGCCTGGGAGTGTGTGCAGGGCAGACAAAGGAGGAGAGGCTCTCTCCCTTCTCTCCCCTCCATGGGGAGGCTGTCAGTGCTCATCTGGGCTGTGAGAAAAACTCTCTTTTAGCTCAGAGCCCTGCAGCTGCGGGGGAGCCAACGTCCATCCCCCGGCCCAGTCAACCCCTGCCTTCCCTGCTACTGAGTAGAACACACAGGCAGCTGTGGCTGGCTGCAACACACAGTTCTCTGCAATTCTCCTGTGCTCAACCGACTCTGTCATTCAGCATGAGCTCGCTCTCGGTCATCCTGCGTCCCCTTTAAATGTTGCACCCGGGCCAAGTGCCCAGGTGCACCTTCCCCACACACACACCGGCTACATTTTACTCACCTTTAATTACAGTATCTGGGTTTGGCAGCCTCTGAACTATCCTGGGAGAACCTGTGTTTTCTCAGCGGACCCTTCTGGGGAGAGGTATAGGGTAAGATACATTGAAAGCGAAGCATACTCTATATGCATATACTGTATCTGTGTATAAGTACATCTTATACTTTTTGGAAGTGCAGAGCACACTTTAGAAACCTCCAGGTATGCAAACTTGAGGTTATGGAGGTATAAATTATTTTTGGTGTATGTTGGTTTTTCACACTGGATTCCTATATTTTCAGATGCAATGAGGGTCGTATTGGAAAAGAGTGCGAATGCAGTACACAGCAGGTTGGCAGTGAAGACATGGATGCTCAGTGCAGAAAGGAGGACAGCTCAGAGATCTGCAGTAACAATGGAGATTGTATCTGTGGCCAGTGTGTGTGTAAGAAGAGGGAAAATCCTAAGGAGTTCTACTCCGGGAAATACTGTGAATGCGACAATTTCAATTGTGATCGATTCAATGGATTGATTTGTGGAGGTGATTTCAACACTAATCCTAGGAAAGAACAACCCTAAAATGCTTAAATCTGTGTTAAACCCCAAATCAAAATTGTATTTTATCTCAGTTTACCAATCCTTAAATGTGGTAGCTGCATTGGTTTACTGGTTACTGGTTACTGGCTGCATTTTCACTTGGTGATGCGGCCAGTAACAAACTTCTGTCTTAAGGCCCGTACACACAATCTGATTTTTCGACAGGAATTGTGTGATGACAGGCTGTTGTCGGAAAATCCGACCATTTGTATGCTCCATTGGACAATATTCGGATTTTCCGCCAGCAAATGTTGGATATTATACTTTAAAATTTTCCAATAACGACTGTGTGTTGTGGGATTATCCGATCATGTGTACAGAAGTCCATCGGACAAAACTCCAAAGTACAAACACGCATGCTCAGTAGCAATGCTAACCATAACACAACATTAGCAGAAGTTGCCCAAAGGGTGGCGCTAAAGAGCCGAAAAACACGTTTTGTGTTTGTTGGCCGACAACTCTTTGCCGTTTGTATGCAAGACAAGTTCATGGCCAACGCCCTTCGGACAAAAGTCCTAAGCTTTGTCCGCGGAAAATCCGATCGTGTGTACCAGGCTTTAAGGCTCATACACACAATCCGATTGTTGGCAGGGGATTGTCTGTTGACAGACTGTTGTCCTAAAATCTGTCTGTTAGCACGCTCCTTTTGACATTTGTTGTCCAACTTTAGGCTGACAAATGTTGGATTACATGTTAGTAAATTTTCTGCGGACAACGGCTGGTTGTCAGATTTTCTGATGGTCAGTACACAAGTCCGTCACACAAGTTGAAAGTACAGACACGCATGCTCGGAATCAATGCTCACCAAAAACGAAATTAGCAGAAGCAGCCCAAAGGGTGGCGCTCAAGAGCTGAAATTCCTCATAGTACGTCACTACGTGCGTGTTTGTTGCACAAAAATTGTGTACCGTTAGTATGCAAGACAAGATCCTGGCACACACCCTTAACCACTTACCCCCCGGACCATATTGCTGCCCAAAGACCAGAGCACTTTTTGCGATTCGGTCTGCATCGCTTTAACTGACAATTGCGCGGTCGTGCGACGTGGCTCCCAAACAAAATTGGCGTCCTTTTTTCCCACAAATAGAGCTTTCTTTTGGTGGTATTTGATCACCTCTGCGGTTTTTAGTTTTTGCGCTATAAACAAAAATAGAGCGACAATTTTGAAAAAAATGAATATTTTTTACTTTTTGCTATAATAAATATCCCCCAAAAATATATAAAAAAACATTTTTTTTCCTCAGTTTAAGACGATACGTATTATTCTACATATTTTTTGTAAAAAAAAAATCACAATAAGCGTTTATTGATTGGTTTACGCAAAAGTTATAGCGTTTACAAAATAGGGGGTATTTTTATGGCATTTTTATTAATATTTTTTTTTTACTAGTAATGGCGGCGATCAGCGATTTTTTTCGGTACTGCGACATTATGGCGGACACTTCGGACACTTTTGACACATTTTTGGGACCATTGGCATTTTTATAGCGATCAGTGCTATAAAATTGCATTGGATTACTATAAAAATGCCACTGGCAGTGAAGGGGTTAACACTAGGGGGCAGGGAAGGGGTTAAGTATGTCCCTGGGTGTGTTCTTACTGTGGGGGGGGTGGCCTGACTAGGGGAAACATTGATCTTCTGTTCATACATTGTATGAACAGAGGATTAGCATTTCCCCCCCTGACAGGACCGGGAGCTGTGTGTTTACACACACAGCTCCTGGTCCCCGCTCTGTAACGAGCGATCGCGGGTGCCCGGCGGCGATCGCGCCCACCGGGCACCCGCAGGGGAGTCACGGACGAGTGGGGGGCGCAAAGAGAGCCGACGTAGAGCTACGGGCTCTCGCCCAGGAGAGCCGACCTGCTGCCGTAGAATGATAGCGGCTGGTCGGCAAGTAGTTAAGACAAAAATCAGACGCTCGGTTGGCCACTAATCGGATCGTGTGTATGAGGCTTTAAGGCCCGTACACACGATCGGATATTCTGATAACAATTGTGTGATGGAAGGGTTTTGTCGGATAATCCGACTGTCTGTATGCTCCATTGGACAATTGTTGTGGGAGAAGAAAGGAAGAGGTGGGTGGACATCCGTGGTGAAGGTGGAGCCAGGCCGTGGAGTGCACTAGGTGCAGAGGAGGAGAAAGTTAACTTCTCCTTCACTTTGAATACTGGGCAGGGAGTTGCGGCCGTGATGACGGGGTTTGCTCCTCTGTCAGTTTCATTCTAGAATGAAGGTGTCTGGGACTCAGGACAGATTTGCTAATTGCGGGACTGTCTCGGGCAACCCTGAAAACGTGGGTACCCTACGTTGATCCCTGATTCAAGGTGAGGGCACCTGCCCCCCCTTGCAGATGCCCATGATCATCTTAGCTCGACCAACCAAGCAACTAAAGATTCAAAACCCATAAGGAAGACCAGGAGAAGATGGCTATACACATGACTGATGGGAGCTCTGACAGTGCATGGCTGATCACTTGCTAGGTATGTAGTACATTCTACCACATTATGGCTTTAAGATCCTGGGGCCCAATAAAAAAAAATTGACAGAGGTTTTATTTCACTTCACAAAGTTGGGAAATAACCACATTTAAGGGATTGGTAAACTGCAATTTATTACATTTCTGCTTTTGGTTTTAATAATGCTTTAGTGTACCCAAGTTAAAATATCTATAACATTACATAATATGTTGACATACTATATATACATTTGCTTTTACAGTAAGAGTTTCTGTAGATCTTCCAAACATACAGATCTGACTTTCTGGTAGGAAAATTAAAATCTCAGAGGAAAACAAATGTTTGGATGTCTGTTCTGTTCCACATTCATATATTTTTTTTCTGTATTGCATATTGAACTGCATCAGGTTATTATTTTGTAGTATGCTGCCATCTAGTGGCAGTTATGGGCCAAATGATTTTGGAATCTTTGTCTGTCTTCTTACAGTAGTTTGTGTAGTCCGAGCTAGACCCTCCTTGTTTCTTCCATGGTCTCCCATGGGCACTGATAGGCTGCACTTATGAGGCAGGCGGCATTGATGGACATTGATGGGCACTGATAGGTAGCACTAATAGTCACTGATAGGTGGCACTGACGGACACTGATAGGCAGCACTGATAGGCTTTGGTAGGCAGCACTGATAGGTGACACTGATGAGGAGGCACTGATGGGCACTGATTGGCAGCACTGATAAGCACCGGTGGGCACAGATTGGCAGCACTGTTGGGACTGCGCTCATAATCTGGACAAGCAGTAACAATCATAGGGAGTTAAACTACCTATAGTCTAGTTAAAATGGAAAGGTGTTTGCTAATTCTAAAGTGGCAATTATGTCAGTTTTCAAACTGAATACTTAAACATGTCTTATTACAGGTAATGGAATCTGCTCATGCAGAAAATGCAAATGTTTCCCTAACTTTTCTGGTAGTGCGTGTGATTGCTCAGAAGATATCTCAACGTGCATGGCATCTAATGGTCAGCTATGTAATGGAAGAGGAGAATGTGTCTGTGGAAGGTGTAAATGTAAAGACCCCAAATTCCACGGACAGAAGTGTGAGACATTCCAGACCACTCTTGGTGTTTGTGTGGAATACAAGTGAGTATTACAGTAAGTATTACAGTAAGTATTACAGTACCCAAGTTGATCGATTGATCAACTTGGGTGCATTCAACCTGCCCTGGTGAACCGACCAAGATTCAAACCGCCTATGACTGGCTTAAAGTGGATGTAAACCCAAAACATTTTTTTTTTAATTAAGACTCATTTCTGTTACAGCAGAGGATGTTATTTCATCTGTGCCCAGTCTTGCCACAAAGAGTTAATCCAGCTCTGAGCAATCCTCTTATCTTTTTTCAGTAAGATAAAAACAGACACACACAGAGAAATAGGTGTCCTTTTCCTCCCTTGCTGTGAGTGACAGGTAATTTCCTTATCTCATGCATCAGAGGCATTCTGTGTACTTCACATTGCCCCTCCTTTCTTCTCCAGCTCTCCCAGAATTGGCTGCTCCACACCTCAGCATGATTGGGCATTCTGAAGTCATGTGGTGACTTTCCTGGGTTTTGACTGGATGTTGTGGATTATGCCCCATGATCACTGAGACCAGCAGAAGTTCTGTGTAAGAAATATCGATACCTGGACAAGGAGAGTGTAGAGGTGGGCGGGGAGTCTACTGACATCATGGCTCATCACGAACCCACGAGCCCTGGACAACAGACCTGCCCACAGAATCCGACGCATTACAGGGCTCCAACCAGCTAAAGGGGAGACATTTGACAGGTAAGGATACATGCAGGAGGCATGTATATCCTTATAGATAACCACTATGGAAGTCATTTAGAAATGATAAGAGTGGGTTTACATCCATTTTAAGTCTTTTTAGTAACAACTTCACCTGCAGTTACTTATTTCTCTGTGGCTTTTACCTCCACTGTTGACTATGACACCAAAGTTCTGTAGCTGTAACTGTGCAGCTTCTGATTACACCACTTAGGGCCAGATTCTCGTAGATCCGGCGTATCTCTGCGGCGGCGTAACGTATGTCATTTACGTTACGCCGCCGCAAGTTTTACAGGCAAGTGCTTTATTCACAAAGCACTTGCCTGTAAAGTTGCGGCGGCGTAGCGTAAATCACCCGGCGCAAGCCTGCCTAATTCAAATTAGCCGGGTAGGGGGTGTGGAGCATTTGAATTAAGCGCGTTCCCGCGCCGAACGTACTGCGCATGCGCCGTCTGGAAAATATCCCAGGGTGCATTGCTCCAAATGACGTCGCAAGGACGTCATTGGTTTTGACGTGAACGTAAATGGCGTTCAGCCCCATTCACAGACGACTTACGCAAACAACGTAAATGTTTAAATTTTGACGCGGGAACGACGGCCATACTTAACATTGGTTGCCCCTCATATAGCAGGGGCAACTTTACGCCGCGCAAACCTAACGTAAAAGTCGTAACTTCACTGCGTCGACCGCGCGTACATTCGGGAATTTGCGTATCTAGCTAATTTGCATACTCGACGGGGAAAACGACGGAGGCGACACCTAGTGGCAAAAAAAAAAATTGCATTTAAGATCCGACAGCGTATGAGCCTTACGCCTGTCAGATCTAATGGATATCTATGCGTAACTGATTCTAAGAATCAGTCGCATAGATACGACGGCCCAGATTAGGACTTACGACGGCGTACATGGTGTTGCGCCGTTGTAAGCCCTTTGAGAATCTGGGCCTTAGGTTCTTAAGTTCCCTATAGATACATTTTGGCTTCACAATGTTCTATTTAAAGTGGGGTACCTAGATTTTAGAACTGCACAGCCATGCCTCTAAGTCAAATGTGACAGGTGAACAGAGGAGGCCTTCCTCTCGTTTCATGAGGGGTTATACAGGTGTGCCTTCATCATCCACATTTGAACTCTGATTCTTCGTGTCCACCATAGAATGACAGCCAAATTCTGGTCTTTTATCCACTAGCATATTTTTATTTTTATTTCTCTTTATGTGTTTTAACATAGATTGTCTATTTTAAAGTGCTATTTGCTAATGCCTCTTTTTTTTCACTCTCTCTTTTTGTTTACCCAGGGAATGTGTTGAGTGCAGAGCGTTCCATAAAGGAGAGAAACAAGAATGGTGTGATACCCAGTGTGCACATTTCAACCTTACTATGGTGGACAGCCGTGACGACTTACCTCAGCCAGGACAGGAAGACGCTCTCACACACAAAGTGTGCAAAGAGAAGGATGTCGATGATTGCTGGTTCCACTATACCTACTCTATAAATTCTAGCTCTGAGGTTCATGTGCATGTTGTGAGAGACCCAGGTAATGTATCCTTAGAAGAGATATTATTGTTTCCTGGCATTCCCATCTAAAGTTATCCGCTAATGAGGATACATCTACTGATTTCCTGTTCTAGAGTGTCCCAGTGGCCCTGATATCGTGCCCATCGTTGCTGGTGTGGTGGCTGCAATTGTACTTATTGGATTGGCATTTCTGCTTATATGGAAGCTTCTTATGATTATTCACGACAGAAGAGAGTTTGCCAAATTTGAAAAAGAGAAAATGAATGCCAAATGGGATGCTGTAAGTATTTAATGCTGTAAGTGGGAAGTGGATGTTGCTATTGTTCGGCACTGTTGGATACAGTGCTGGTGCAAGGATTTTTGACACCCTGGGTGAAACCTCATTTTTACCCCCCCCTCCCCCCGGATCTGCCACGGACTCCACCCTCTTTGACCTGTCTATGTAACCCATGTGACCTAACTGACCATTGTACTGACCCCTACACTGGCCTACCTACCTTACCCCTACACTTGACCTAGGCTGCATGTTAAAGTGAAGGACCTTCAAGGTTATATTGTCTGGAATATTGCCTCCTGTGCAACACAGGAAAGTCAGGGGAAGCTTAGAGAACTTTATGCATGACAAAAACCTGTTGTAAGAGGGAAGGAATTGGGTTTTTAGAGCACTGGGCTGACTTTTCATTGGGACACATTGGAGATGTGATTGGGATAGGTTTATGGGAAGGCTGGAGGAGTATTTAAACTAGGATTGAGGGGGGGGGGATAGAATATAATGGGGCAGATACAGTAAGTTAGTTCAGGGGTCAGACACTAATGGAGGGTGGGATGGGGAAAGATGGGGAGAGGGTTATTGTAGGTGATAAAGAGTTTCCAATGTTTCAAACAACCATTGAAAATTACGGTACTGTCTGTACTACTAAAACAGATATGCAAAACACAAGGGCAAAATGTGACAATAAATTAAAGTGTTTGTTCACCAATGACAGAAGTCTGCCAGACAAATTATGTGAGTTGGAAGCTCTGGTGCAGTAAGAGAACTATGATTTAATTGGTATTTCTGAATCTTGGCTTCATTCTGCACACGATTGGGCTATTAATATTACTGGCTATGCCCTCTTTCGGAGAGACAGGGTAAAACGAAAAGATGGCGATGTCTTTGAGTTTGTGATTGGGGGCAAAGAGGTGGCAAATGCATTACATACCTTCCTTAGCTCTGTGTATAAAAAGGAGCATGGGGGGCTCAAATTCTTATTGACCCAAAATTTCCACAATAGCTCAAAATGTATATGGTCCAAAAACTCTTATTCCGCGTACACACGATCATTTTTCTGCATGAAAAAAACAACGTTTTTAAAAAATGTAAAATGATCGTGTGTGGGCTTCACATCATTTTTCGGGTTCTGAAAAACGACAACATTTTTTTTCGAACATGCTGCATTTTTTAACGAGCAAGTTATGAGACAGGAGCGCTCGTTCTGGTAAAACCACCGTTCGTAATGAAGTAAGCACATTCATCACGCTGTAACAGACAGAAAAGCTTGAATCCTCTTTTACTAACACGAAATCAGCTAAAGCAGCCCCAAGGGTGGTGTCATCCGAATGGAAGTTTCCCCTTTATAGTGCCGTTGTACGTGCTGTACGTCACTGCGCTTTGCTAGAGCATTTTTTTTAAACGATCGTGTGTGGGCAACGTCGTTTTAATGATGAAGTTGGTAAAAATTACGTTTTATATAGATGCTGAAAAACGTTGTTTTTTAAATGCTGAAAAATGATCGTGTGTACGCGGCATAAGACAAAAAAAGGTGACTTATGCACCTGGACCAGGTGGCTTACACACATGGGTCCTCAAAGAGTTGAGCTCTGTTATTTCTAAACCATTGTTTAAAATTTTCAGAGACTCTTTAATGATTGGCCTAATACGACTGGATTGGTGTAAGGCTGATGTGGTGCCTATATTTAAAAAAAGATCAAAGTCTTTATCAAGTAACTACAGGCTGGTTAATTTAACTTCTCTAGTTAGGAAGATACTTGATAGTTTAATAAAAGACCATATAGAAGAGTCTTTGCAAAAAAAAAGAAAAAATATTTTAAGCAATAATCAGCATGGACTTACGAAAATCCAAAGTTGTCAAACAAATTTGATTTCTTCTTATGAGGAAGTAAGCAAAAACGTAGAAAATGGAGTGTCGGTGGATGTAAATTTTGCAAAAGCATTTGTCACAGTTCCCTACACATGGATGTGTACGCTTAAGTCTACAGGTCTAAAAAATTCAGTTTGTAAATTAATAGGAAATTGGCTAAAAGACAGAAGTCAGAGAGTACTGTTTAATGAGTCTAGTAAGGGGGAAGTGGTCTACCCCAAGGTTCAGTGCTGGAACCATTACTGATAAGAGACGTGGAAGAGTTCAGCTATGAGACGATTAGCTGAACTGAATTTATTCTCTCTTGAGAAGAGATGAATAAGGGGGATGTGATTGATATGTATCGGTGTAGAGTCATTCACTTTCATAGATTTTCACAAAAGACAAGAGGGTATTATTTACATCTGGAGGAAAAGAAATTTCATTTCCATATATTGAAAAGCTTCTTCACAGTAAGAGCTTGAAAATGTTGAATAGATTCCCTCATGAACTTGTTATGGCCAGCTCAGTAGATAGTTTTAAAAGAGAGCTCGATGCATTCCCTATGCCTCTTACACACGGCTGGACTTTCTGAGAAAAAAAGTCGGACGGGCTTTTTTTCTCGGAAAGTCCGGCCGTGTGTAGCCTCCATCAACGGACCTTAGATAGAGAACCTGTTCTCTTTTTGTCGGTTCGGACTTCAAACCGGGTCACGGCAGACTTTTGCACGGTCAAATGTCCGACCGTGTGTACGAGGCATAAGTGTACAAAATATACCAGGATACTAACACTTATAGGTATTAACACCAAGAGTAGTTGATCCAGAGATTATCCAATTGCCTCCTGGTGGATCAGAAAAGAATTTCCCCCTGCAGGAGTAAATTGGATCATGCTTTATTGTTGTTGTTTTTTGCCTTCCTCCGGATATTTCTCTTGGTTTAACTAGATGGACTTGTGTCTTTTTATAACCTTAAACCTTGGTACCTGAACTATACATCTCTGGAGTTGTAATTGCAGGCTTTATTGAGTGTCGTTCGAATTTTGTCTAGTAATAAAAAGCTAAGGAGAGCAATTCAGAGCTGCTACATAGTGGAAGCTCTGATTGGTAGTTAAACCAACCAGTACTCTCCAAAATCTGCACTCTTGGTGGAATTGTCCATTGATAAATGTTTGATATAGTTAATAAGAAGTTAATTATAGCTTACTCACCTCTAGGCAGCACTGCTGAAAACTGGAGGAGATCCCAAGCTATTGTCCCTCCCAGGACATTTGTGCGGATCACAGCAGACAAGGAACAGCGGAAGGCGTAGTCAGGGATCGTAGCAGAGGTCAGGAAGCCAGCGGTCAACAGATCAGGTATTAGAATTGCGGTAAGGCAAGCTGGGGTCATACACAGGACTGGAGACGAGAAGATCCGTGGGTAATCCAAGGTCAGAGCTGGCAGCAAGACAAGAGGTATCCAAGGGCAAGCCGGGTCGGTAACAGGTGATCAGAAACCGCAGCAAACACAGGAAATAGTAAGGTGAAGACCAGTCAGCAATGTCCATGTGCCACAGTCCTCCTTTTAAGGGCCTGAGGGCACCAGGGTCTGACGTGCATTGCGTGCACTGACATGCACATGTGTTCTCCATGGCAAACGTGCATTCACAATACGTGTGCATGTATTTATGCGGCCATATTGGGAATTGGCTACTGTGCCAGGTCTGGGGATAACGATCCTCCGGATAGTTCCCTTACGCTGATTCTCAGTTTGTATTTCTTTTTTCTTTCATCTTTCTGCTTCCTTCATGCATGGTCCTTAACACTGTCATTGTATGCTGGAAACTGCATTGTGAAGTTTTTCTGTATACAAGTAATCTGACATAGGTGGTATAGCCCCCTTACAACTCTTCCAGAGTGCCCCATACATCCTCCTCCTTCAGAATCCCTCCTTACGTCTTCCTCTTCCAGAGTGCCCCCTTGAGTCCTCCTCTTCCAGAGTGTCGTTCAAAAATGCAATTCAAATACATTACAACACATGACATCACTTCTAAATTTTTATTCTGTCCTACAATCATTTTTGTAACTTTAGTAAACTCTTTATTTTTGATATGAGATTAGCATTCAAAAAAATAAATTAAAAAAAACTCTCATTGTGTGTGCCAGACATTAATGCTTGCCTCTTTCACTCTCTTTCCAGGGTGAAAACCCCATCTACAAGAGTGCAGTGACAACAGTGGTGAATCCTAAATATAAGGGAAAATGAATGTGATGACTTTTGATTATGGTGTGAAATAAATGTTAATATCTGTATTAAAGTGTACTACTTTCTGTGTGCTTTGCTTATGTTTTGCACACTGCGCATGGCACTAATAATGTTTTGCACATATTCATATTCTTTAGACCAGTAGTCTCCAAACTGCGGCCCAGGGGCTGGATGTGGCCCTTTGCCTGCCTATATTTGGCCCTTGGGGCACTATTACTCCCAGTGACACCAACAAGGGGGTATAATTCCTCCCATTGACACCAGTTATGGGGCATTATTCCTTCTCCTGACATCAATGATGGGGCACCATTCCTCTCACTGACACCAATGATGGGGCCTTATTCCTCCCATGGACACCAATGATAGGGCACTTTTCCTTCTCCTGATACCAACAATGGGGCACTATTTTTACCACTGACGCCAATGATGGGCACTATTCCTCCCACTGACACCAATGATGGGGCATTATTCCTCCCACTAATACCAATGATGAGGCATTGTTTATTACCATTTATGTCAGGGCATTTTCCACTCATACTGACAGACCAGCCCCCCCCCCCCCCCCAATATCTGAAAAACAGTAAACTGCCCCTTTATTCAGAAAGTTTGGAGACTCCTGCTTTAGACTGATAAGAAACTAGCCCACCTACCTATGTGCTGCGTACAATTGTAACATGAATGTGATATCTATATAAGCATGGTTATTAAAAATTTACAAAGCAAAGTTTTTTTGTTCTTGGGTTGTAATTAAAGGATTTGCCAAGTATTACACTTCTGCTTCACAGGGAAACTCAGGGTTGGATTTTACAGACTAGCCAATATTAATGCAAAGCATACCTCAGATTTTAGCATGATCAGTAAGTTTTGGATGTGTAATATAGGTCGGAGTTTGGAAGAGATATAATGGATGAATCTAAGTTCAAATGAGAGAGGGAGCTAAATATTTGCTAATTAATGGATGCCATAAACGGTCCTGGAGCATGCCTCTATAAATGTTCAATTCCAAATCTGTGGGAATTGCTGTTTGAATTTAAGGGCAACAGGCAACTTGTGTGACAATGCTATTCTGATAGGATACAAACAAAGGTTGCCATTGCTGACCACCTCAGCTTTTAGTCTTGCTGACCCTAGAACAACATACAGGGTCACTGACACAATAATGAAGCTAGGGAATGAGCAAGATGGGCAGTTTGCATTTTCAGAAGGAAATCTGCATGTATTGTATATGACAGATTTGTTTAAAAAGGACAAGTAAACTTACAGTAAAAGTACACTGGCCTCCCTTCTTAAACCTCCTGACCTATTTTGTATTCTACCACCACAGCTTACTTACCGTATTTATTTCCATATAACACGCACAGGCGTATAACACGCACCTAAGGCCCCGTACAGACGAGCAAACATGTACGTTTTCAGCGTACATGTCTGCCCGGAGATTTCTGTACGATGGCTGTACTCACCATCATACAGAAATCCGCACGTACTCGATACGCGGCGACGAGGCCGCGACGATGACGCGGCGACGTGCGCGGCCCTGGCAGTTAAATGCTTCCACGCATGCGTCAAAGTCATTCGACGCATGCGAGGGATGGCGGCCGCTCGGACATGTACGGTAGGTCTGTACAGACGACCGAACATGTCCGACGGACAGGATTCCAGCGGGCATGTTTCTAAACATGTTTAGAAATATTTGCCCGCTCGAAAAAGGCCGGCGGGCAAATGTACGGTGGAATCCTGTCCGCTCGGCTGTACAGACGACCGAACATGTCTGCTGAAACTGGTCCGCGGACCAGTTTCAGCAGACATGTTCGGTCGTCTGTATGGGACCTAAGGCCCCATACACACGATAGAATTTATCCGCGAATACGGTCCAGCGGACCGTTTCCGCGGATAAATCCTCTTGTGGATTTCGGCAGATTTTCATGCGATGGTGTGTACACACCATCGCATTGAAATCCGCGCCGAAATCCTCTTGCGATGACGTGTCGCGCCGTCGCCGCGATTATGACGCGGCGACGTGCGCGACGCTGTCATATAAGGAATTCCACGCATGCGTCAAATCATTACGACGCATGCGGGTGATCCCTTCGGACGGATGGATTCGGTGAGTCTGTACAGACCAGTGGATCCATCCGTTGGGATGGACTCCAGCAGATGGATATGTTCTGCATGTCAGCAAATATCCGATCTGCTGGAATCCATCCCAGGGGAGATATATCCGCGGAAAAAGATCCGCTGGCGTGTACACACCATAGGATCTATCCGCTGAAACCCATTTGCTGGGATTTATCTGCGGATGGATTCTATGGTGTGTACGGGGCCTAAGAGGGAAGTTTCAGGGGAATTATTTTTTTCAATAAAGAACTTTGAAGCAAAATAAGGGTTAGTGCCCATCAATGCAGCCTGATCAATTCCCATCTGCAGCCTCAAAATTGCCCATCAATGCAGCTTGATCAATGCCCATTTGCAGCCTCACAATTGGCCATTAATGCAGCTTGATCAATGCCCATCTGCAGCCTCACCATTGCCCATGAATGCAGCTTGATCAATGCCCATCTGCAGCCTCACCATTGCCTATCAATGCCCATCCGCAGCCTCACAATTGCCCATCAATGCAGCTTAATCATCGCCCACCTGCAGCCTCCCCTTTGCCATGAATCCAGCCTGATCAATGCCCATCTCAGGGAGGGGGGCGGGATGAGCGCTGTCAGATTACATACAGCGAGAATCTCCTGTTTACTCTGCGGCCTCTTTAAAGCGGGAGTTCACCCTAAAAAAAAAATTTAAGATTAGATTGATGCTCATTTTGTCAAGGGGAATCGTGTAGTTTTTTTAAAATCGAAGCTGTACTTACCGTTTTAGAGAGCGATCTTCTCTGCCGCTTCCGGGTATGGGTCTTCGGGACTGGGCGTTCCTTCTTGATTGACAGTCTTCCGACAGGCTTCCGACAGTCGCATCTATCACGTCACGAGTAGCCGAACGTCGGTGCGGCTCTATACGGCGCCTGCGCACCGACGTTCGGCTACTTTCGGAAAATCGTGACGCGATAGATGCGACCGTCGGAAGCCTGTCGGAAGACTGTCAATCAAGAAGGAACGCCCAGTCCCGCAGCCCATACCCGGAAGCGGCGGAGAAGATGTATCTCTAAAACGGTAAGTACGGCTTTGATTTAAAAAAAAACACCCGATTCCCCTAGACAAAATGAGCATCAATCTAAGCTTAAAAATTGTCATTTCCGGGTGAACCTCCACTTTAATACAAAGTCCTGCCTCCTGGACCAGTTTCTATGATAGACAGAACACTGGTCCAATGCCAGCCCAGGAGACGGGACTTCCTATTACAGAGGCCGAGTAAACAGGAGATTCTCAGTGTATTTAATCCCCATTCTCTCTGAGGCAGTCCAATTTCCAGTATCGGCGTATAACACGCGCACACTATTTGAAACCAATTTGCAGGGTGACAAAATGAGTGTTATACGCCAATAAATACAGTATTTAAGTTAAGAAGATCTCTACAACCTGTTCCAAGCAGTAGAAAACAAGTGCAGCGCCAAATAGAGAACCACCTGAGTGGCGGATCTTTGGTAACAACCAAATAAATATCAGACTATGATCAATAATGTGATTGGACAGGAGCAATCCTACTCCTCCAATTGTATACCACCACTATCGTGGATAGTGAAAAGTGATTCTGTGCAGTTATAACAACACCTATAAACTTTTTAAAATAACATTGTGTATAGTATGTTAAATGAATATTCCTGTGAATATCAAAAATAGTGATAAATATAGTCCCATTCAATAGAGAGAACAGTCCATACACTGTGAAGGTGACAAGAATGCAATTTCTGTAAACAGGGGGGAACTAATGCGCACAACCAAACTAACCAAACTGACCATGGGCAAATATACTCAATTAAAATAAATAAAATGTGTGTAAAGCAGCAGCCACTACTAAAACGGTGCTCACGCACCCAAAGACATATGTAAAACAGGGGGTGTAATGGCGCTTGCTATTGGGAAGTTAATAATAAAGTGCAAAAGACAACGCACAGCAACGTATGAATACTAAACAATATTATTCAATAATATAAACGTGTTCCACTCTTGAAGGCCCTTGATAACATCCACAACTGGGGTGTAAAGGGTGGGAAAAGTGGGGATAATGGGTAAATGAAAGCTACAATGAAATAATCATAATCATTGAACAGGTGGGTGTTAAATCCAATCCTAATAAATTCCAGTGCTGTCACCAAAACAAACAAAAATCGGTGAGAGAAGTGAATAGTGATGGCCTAGAAATGGTCCAAATGATCCAAATGACACAAAATGAGACTCCTCTGTGTTGGGAGAAAAAATTTGTGCACCAAAACAATTTTTTTTGTGCAAGATGAGCGTAAATATATAAATAAATAAATATTCAAGCATTAATCAATAAATATAAAAAATATATAAAATATATAAAATATAGTTCAAATAGATACAATGTTCAAAGTGAATAAACACTAAATATATATAGTTCAAAAAAGGGTTCAAAGTGAATTCCAAAAACTTGCTGAAAAAATATTCCAAACGTGCAAAAAAACAGTGTGTGAAGGGTGAAAATATTAAAGTGCTTAATTCCACAGTTTCCCCGAGATGTAAAGAGTTGCTGTAATCACCACACTCTCCTCCAGTGTAGCTATGCAGGCACAAGATAGAAAATGCTAGCCTCTCACCTCAGAACAGGTCAAGCAAGCCTGTTAATATATGGATGCAGCCCAGCAGCACACACTCTGAGTTCAGGAGAGCTCTGTTTGCTCCAATCCTCCAGACCTCTGTTTCGTCCAGATCCCTCTCAATACAAATAAAGAGCAGGCTCCATGGTGCAGTATATCAAAATAATTTTAATAAAACAAACAGTAGCACTCACATTTGAGTAGGCTGTGAACAGCATGCAGATTATTCCAGCGAATGATAGGCAGCAGATCTCCGCTCTTGGCCGCGAGCGGAGATGACGTCACCAGCGGCACTTCCCGGTCACCTGACGCGTTGCGTAGCAGTACAACGCTACTTAATCATATGATTAAGTAGCGTTGTACTGCTACGCAACGCGTCAGGTGACCGGGAAGTGCCGCTGGTGACGTCATCTCCGCTCGCGGCCGAGAGCGGAGATCTGCTGCCTATCATTCGCTGGAATAATCTGCATGCTGTTCACAGCCTACTCAAATGTGAGTGCTACTGTTTGTTTTATTAAAATTATTTTGATATACTGCACCATGGAGCCTGCTCTTTATTTGTATTGAGAGGGATCTGGACGAAACAGAGGTCTGGAGGATTGGAGCAAACAGAGCTCTCCTGAACTCAGAGTGTGTGCTGCTGGGCTGCATCCATATATTAACAGGCTTGCTTGACCTGTTCTGAGGTGAGAGGCTAGCATTTTCTATCTTGTGCCTGCATAGCTACACTGGAGGAGAGTGTGGTGATTACAGCAATTCTTTACATCTCGGGGAAACTGTGGAATTAAGCACTTTAATATTTTCACCCTTCACACACTGTTTTTTTGCACGTTTGGAATATTTTTTCAGCAAGTTTTTGGAATTCACTTTGAACCCTTTTTTGAACTATATATATTTAGTGTTTATTCACTTTGAACATTGTATCTATTTGAACTATATTTTATATATTTTATATATTTTTTATATTTATTGATTAATGCTTGAATATTTATTTATTTATATATTTACGCTCATCTTGCACAAAAAAAATTGTTTTGGTGCACAAATTTTTTCTCCCAACACAGAGGAGTCTCATTTTGTGTCATTTGGATCATTTGGACCATTTCTAGGCCATCACTATTCACTTCTCTCACCGATTTTTGTTTGTTTTGGTGACAGCACTGGAATTTATTAGGATTGGATTTAACACCCACCTGTTCAATGATTATGATTATTTCATTGTAGCTTTCATTTACCCATTATCCCCATTTTTCCCACCCTTTACACCCCAGTTGTGGATGTTATCAAGGGCCTTCAAGAGTGGAACACGTTTATATTATTGAATAATATTGTTTAGTATTCATACGTTGCTGTGCGTTGTCTTTTGCACTTTATTATTAACTTCCCAATAGCAAGCGCCATTACACCCCCTGTTTTACATTAAGAATGCAATTTCCCCTCAGGTAGGCGTAGACAAGGTATATCCTTATAGATACAATCCCTGGAACATAGAAAGGTGAGGTACTCTTACCGGATGGAGTGGACCAACAACTCACATACAGCCAGGGCCGGACTGGCCTACCGGGATACCGGGAAAATTCCCGGTAGGCCGCCTGCTGTCAGTCAAACCAGCTCAGCTTTGGCCGAGCTGTGGCCGGGCCGCGGCCGCCATCGCGGCCGCACTTTACAATTATACGCCTGCCTGCCCACATTCACTCCAGTGTGATGTCTATGACATCACGTTATGTTAATAAAAATCAGCGGCGAGCCGGCCGCCGGCGGGTTGCGGCCGCCATGCTCGCCGCTTCACTTTACTTCCCGCGCCGCTGTGTGAAGTGTGGACACTGGACTAGACTGGAGCGATCATGTGTTTGAGGGAGGGGAGGAGCCGAGCAGGAGAACCGACCGTCCCATCGTCCCGTGCGGCGCCAGCACCGCCCACTATGTTTCTCCAGTCTCCACGTGTGAAGGCAGAGCCGCAGAGGAGAAGTAGTGAACGGCGCCGGCCACCCTAGCAGAAGAAGGCAGAAAAGGTAGGTGCGGGGGGGGGTTGACCATGCAATGGTGAGAGAGATTATACAGTCCAGATTACAATTTGCAGGGGCAGCAGAGGTGACAGTGAGAGAGGGGGTTGCATGGTGCACCCCCTTTTCTCTGTCACCTTTGCTGCCCCTGCAAATTGTAATCTGGACTGTATAATCTCTCTCTACCCAGCCCCTGTCACCCAGCCCTCTGACACCCTGACCCAGTCCCCTGTCACCCAGCCCTCTGACACCCTGACCCAGTCCCCTGTCACCCAGTCCCCTGACACCCTGACCCCGTCCCCTGTTACCCAGTACCCTGCTGTCACCCAGTCCCCTGTTACCCAGTACCCTGCTGTCACCCAGTCCTCCTCTGTCACCCAGTCCTCCTCTGTCACCCAGTCCCCTGTCACCCAGTCCCCTGTTACCCAGTCCCCTTCTGTCACCCAGTCCCCTGCTGTCACCCAGCCCTCTGTCACCCAGTCCCCTGCTGTCACCCAGTCCTCTGTCACCCAGCCCTCTGTCACCCAGTCCCCTGCTGTCACCCAGTCCCCTGCTGTCACCCAGTCCCCTGCTGTCACCAAGTCCTCTGTCACCCAGTCCTCTGTCACCCAGTCCTCTGTTACCCAGTCCCCTGCTGTCACCCAGTCCTCTGTCACCCAGTCCTCTGTAACCCAGTCCCCTGCTGTCGCCAAGTCCTCTGTCACCTAGTCCCCTTGCTGTCGCCCAGTCCTCTGCTGTCAGCCAGTCCCCCTGCTGTCACCCAGTCCAAGTGACAAGTCACACGCTGAATCTGGTGACGGGATGGGTGGCAAGTGACACACTAAATCTGGTGGCAGGGGACGGATGGCAAGTGACATGCTGAATCTGGTGACAAGTGGCAAGTGACATTTCCGAGTATCTCCGATGCTCTCCGGCGCCCCCCACCTCTGGCCACATGCGGTATTGCATGCAATTGAAGTCAATGCGGAACAAATTATTTTCGTTTCCATTAACTTCAATGGGTAAACTCACTTTGATATGTGAGCACTTTGGAATATGAGCATTCTCCTGGAACGGATTATGCTCGTAATCCGAGGTCCCACTGTGTAATGGTTTTCTCTTTTATGAAGAAAAAAATAATGACGTTATGATGTTGGGCTGGTATAATAATGCTATGGGGCTGGTATGAAATGTTTTCCAGGGCTGGTTTTTACTCCCAGTCTGGCCCTGCATACAGCGGGACGGTCACAAAGGCTAAATGGGCCGATTGCCCTCCCTGGTCACCGTCTCGGTCCCCTTTGCTGGTTACCCCAGACGTGGTTCGTATCCGATGCACTCAGGATGCACCCGTGGCCAGATATCAAACTCCAATCCGGATTCCGTGAGAAGTAATAATAAGTAATAATACACCAATGTGTTCCAATCAGGGGAAAAAAGCTAATTTTTGTTGCTATTCTGAACAAACTTTTTCATTATGTCCTCTGTTCCAAGCAGTAGCTGTCTCTGCGGTGGTTGACCTCAAATCTTGGCCACAGCAATGCAGATCTAGGAATGGTGGGTTAATGTACTTTTAATTAAATTAAACTTGTATGAAAACTCTGCACATGTTTATGTGGTCAGGAGTGTACCCAGTGCTTAAAGGTTCACTAAAGGATTTATTTTTTTTAGCTAAATAGCTTCCTTTACCTTACTGCAGTCCTGGTTTCATGTCCTCATTGCTCGTTTTTGCTTTGATGTTGCTGTAATATTACTCTGTTCTGGACACTTCCTGGTTGTCTGGCTCCTTATGAAAAAAGTCATGGGAGATTTTAGTTTCGTTTTCCTAGCCATGACTCTCTATGGCACTGTCCAGCACAGAGGCATGAAATAACATGTAAAGACTAAACTAGTTTCAGTTTTTGCATCTAGAGGCACATTATATGATTGATTTTTATCTATTTTTAATCGTTTTTAAAAGGAATCCATTCACTATTATGTCTCTATACCCTGTAAACAGTCATTTCAGCAAAAAAAAAAATTTCCTTTAGTGATCCTTTAAATTTAGGTCTCAAATGTCTATGGTGCGGCCTTCACGCCTAAGTTGCTTATACATACATGGTTATGATGGGAAAACTTGGGGTACAACTTGTCCAAAGTCACATGACAAGTTGCACAAGTGTGAATGGGGTGTAAAGGCCTTAAAGTGGTTGTAAACCCTTTACAAAAACTTTTTACTAGATATCCCCTGTATCTGCATGTTCCAACATAATCGGCACATGCGCACTGAAGCAATGGCATGTACGTGCCAATTCTTCAGTTAGTGTGCTATTACCTGCAACTCCACGGGAGGGACGTCATCGTGGCTCTGGGCAATCGCATCGCTGGAGCCCGTGATAACCGGAAGTAACTCCGGGAGCGATGTTGCCGGCCGGAGCGGGGTACGAGGACCGCTGCGGGGGCTTCAATCTAAGGTAAGTAATTCATAATGAGCTAGTATGCTATGCATACTAGCTCATTATGCCTTGTCTTGCAGTTTTTTTGTTTGTTTTTTAGTTAGTGGGTTTACAACCCTTTTAAGTAATGTCAGAGCATGTTAATCCGTGCTTCCTTACTGTCCTAATATTTTAGTGTCTTTTTGCACTTCATCAGAATTTTACCTGAAGTTGAAAAATGTACAGACTCGTCCTTTTAGGTTACTTACACTGTGACCATTTCATTATTCAGCCTTGTCACAGCTCGATCGACATTTTGTGCCATATGGTTTCATTGTATTTTAGCCTTGGACCATTTTGCTTTGCCTGTGTTTCATGTTTGTCACAATCTTGTTTTTAAAGTGGAGTTCCACCCATACATATAACATTACATCAGTAGTTTTAAAAAAAAATCATTAGTCCTTTAAGAATTTTTTTTTTTTTTTAGATGCCTTTAAAGTGTTGTTGCTAGGCAGAATAGATAATCTTCCCTCTTCCTGCACCTAGGTGCTTAAACTACACCGCACAGACTCCTGGGAATGTAGTGGGTGTAACTTTCCAGGAGTCTGTGCACTCCCCAGTCTCGAAGAATCATGTGACTTGGACAGTACAGGTGCTGAAACCTGATCTGAAACATATTACACTGCTTGTGCAGCACTGAGCATGTGCGAGATCTACAAGGCTTAAATCCAGGAAGTCATACAGTCTGGCTTCATGATGCCCACACTTAAGATGGCCCCAGTCAATTTCTATTTTATAAAGTGTCTAAATGCTGTAACAACCTAACAAAACGGACCTTAGTTTACAGACTAACTTTACTAGAATACATTAAGCTTGTGTATTACAGGGGTATTTATATTTAACCACTTCCATACCAGGTACTTACGCAGCTTCCCGCCCAAGCCAATTTTCAGCTTTCAGCACTGTCGCACTTTGAATGGCAATTGCGCGGTCATGCTACACTGTACCCAAACAAAATTGGCGTCCTTTTTTCCCCACAAATAGAGCTTTCTTTTGGTGGTATTTGATCACCTCTGCGATTTTTTTTTTTTGCGCAACAACTAAAAAAAGGCTGAAAATTTGGAAAAAAAATTACGTTTTTATTTTTTTCTGTTAATTTTTTTGTAAATAAGTTTTCTCTTTCAATTACGGGCACTGATATGGCGGCACTAATGGGCACCGATGAGATGGCACTGATGGACATCGATGAGGTAGTACTGACGGGCACAGATGAGGTGGCACTGATTGGCGGCGCTGGTATGCGACACTGATGGGCACACATAGGCGGCACTGATGGGCACACATAGGCAGCACTGATGGGCACACATAGGCGGCACTGATGGGCACACATAGGCGGCACTGATGGGCACACATAGGCGGCACTGATGGGCACACATAGGCGGCACTGATGGGCACTCATGGGCGGCACTGGGCACTCATAGGCGGCACAGATGGGCACTCATGGGCGGCACTGATGGATACTTATGGGTGGCACAGATGGGCACTGCTAGGTGGGCACTGGGCATGGATGGGCACTGTGGGGTGGCACTGATGGACACTGGGGTGGCGCTGATGGACACTGGGGTGGCGCTGATGGACACTGGGGTGGCAGCACTGATTGTTGCCAGTCAGTGCCCATTTGTGGGCACTGACTGGCATCTTTTTTCTTTATGTTTTTTTTTTTATTTTTTTTTTAGCTTTTTTTTTTTTTTTGCCCACCCTGGTGCTCCAGGGTGGGCATCCCTGGTGGTCCAGTGTGGCGATCCGAGGGGGGGCTGCGCTGATAAACAATCAGCACTAACCCCCCCTGTCAGGAGAGCCGCCGATCGGCTATCCTCTACTCGCGTCTGTCAGACACGAGTGAGGAAGAGCCATCGGCGGCTCTTCCTGTTTACATCGTGATCAGCCGTGGTTGGACACGGCTGATCACGTGGTAAAGAGTCTCCGCCGGAGGCTCTTTACCGAGATCGGAGATGCAGGGTGTCAGACTGACACCCCGCATCACCGATCGCCGCGATGCGCGCCCCCACGGGCGCGCGCGGCATGAAATCCTGCAGGACGTTCTAGAACGTCCTGTCAGGATTTCATAACCACTTCCCGGACGTAAATCGGCCATAGGCCGGGCGGGAAGTGGTTAAAAAGTGAAATTGTGGCCGGAACTCCGCTTTAAGTGCCTTTTTTATTTTAGCAGGTGTTCACCAATTACAAAATTGTTAATTGAAGTTATTTATTAAATAAAACTACTTTAAAACAACCCCTGTCTTACGTTGTTATTGTTTTGGATAAGTTGACAGAAGCATATTCGGTCCAATTGCTGAAATTTTCTTTCCAGATTTGTGGGCTTTTGTCTGCTTTGAATTCCCTGGAAAGATTAATAAATATGTAGCCATGCCCCCGTAGGAGTTGCTGAATGTAGTGGTTCATCCAATGCTGTAACCTGGCCTAGGGCAGCACGGAAAGAAGCCCCGCTGGCTTGCCCTACACTGTTAGTGTAGCGCTAGTCTTATGGGGTGGACTGGGCAGAGAGCAAATAAGTCTAGTGCCCCCATAAAGTAACCACACTGCTTTCGGTGCTTCTAATTTTGACCATCCTATCATCCTGGACCACAAACCTTCCTCACTGTGCTATATGTTTTCTGCTGCACCATTGGCATGATTATATCTTCTTATTCCTCGCCATAAAATTATCAGAAATTTGTGCCCAAAGTAAAACTATAGGCAACACTTTTTTTTTTTTTTTTGGATAGCGTAAGGAAAGGTTATGGCCCTGGTCAGTTTGTTTATTACCATCCAGGGCCGGTGCAAGGATTTTTGCCAACTAAGGCGAAGGAGGAGGAGGGAGGGGAGCACTGGCAGTGAGCACTCTGGCGCTTGAGCGCCCCCCCACCTCTGTGGCGCCTGGGTGAACTGCACCCCACGCAGCCGTCTCAGATCGGCCCTGCAACTTTCTGCCCTGTTCCCCTGATGGCGCTGGCGCCATAAGGCAAGTGCCATTGTTGCCTTTCGCTAGAGCCGGCCCTGTTACCATCCCTGTCCCATTGCAGAGATTTCTTTTCACTTCCTGCCCCATAGCCAAACAGGAAGTGAGAGGAAATCTATGTAAATTAAGGGACTCCATTGCCCAACACCCCGGCCCGCAAAACTAGTGTCCCCACTTTTCAGGGCAGGTCTTAAACAGCAAGGGGTGTGGCCTTGACAGGAAGGGGTGGGTCTTATTTAAATTAGCGGGTGCACGAGTTTAGTAGCAGCACAAAACCTTAATACACTACTGGGTTCACCTGTCACCCTGCCCAGCCAGACTTTCATCTCTCAGTCACTCAGAAACATAGAACAGTCCATAAGCTTTGTTGTTGTACTCACCTGTCCCACAATCCAGCAATGCAGCCACCCGAACCTTCTGCTCTCTCCCTCGCCTCTCCCCGGTGCAGGCATTACAAGTGTGGGCACCCGGCTGTGACAGCTTGCGACTTCACAGCCGGGTGCACACTGCACATGTGCGAGTCATGCTGCTCCTCCTCAATGGCCAGGCAATCTTCTGGGACCTGTGATGTGTCCCAGAAGATTGCAGAGAATGAGGGGGAGAGGAGAACTTGCCTAGGCCTGCCAAAACTAGGTACCTGCCCCCCCCCCAAAAAATGACATGGCAAATGGGGCATAGAAGGGGTTGAGGAGTGCTTAAAGCAGAACTTCCACTTTTGGGTGGAACTCCGCTTTCAGTAGTAGGATGAATGTTTTAGTGCAGAATATCAATTTTGGTAGTTAAATGGGAATTTTTCTGTACATCAGACCAAAAAGACAGACAGCTGGGGAAAGAGGGACAGTCCGGAAAGTGTCTTGTATAAAACGCTTGTGGGCTTGCTTTCCTGCAATACTTACATTATGCTGTAGATGGCAATATTGTCATGCTGTATAATTCTTCAGACACAACGTGGTATGTTTTCTGACAGTGCTGTCAAGTTACACAATGATAAAGCTGTAAATGTACACAATTTGTATAATCTACCGCATTTGGCTTTTGCACATTTTTGGTGTTACAACCTGGAATAACATACAGTAAGTATTAACCACCTTTGCAGTAAAACCCCTATATAAGCTCTAGCATAACACATTTTTAAGAAATCACATAATTTGTTGAATGGGGATCCACCTGCTTTCAATTTAAATATTTATTTGTTTTAAAAATGATCATAAAATATATAGAACTGTTTTGGAAGTTTGTTAGAAAACATATTAAACAATACAATATAATGCCCTGGTGCCCAATCTGTGGCCCTTTGGCACTTTTTGTGTGGCCCTCTGGACCCCTGCAGGCACTAATCTGTGCTTCCCTACTGCCTTGCTATATAAATATTTAACTATTCATAACTCAGTAATCCTGAACCATCTCATTCTATTACCCAAGGCCGTCTTTAAAGCAGGGCAAAAGGGGAAGCTGCCCTGGGCCTAGTCATTGTTGTGGGGCCCAAAGCAGCTGCCTCATACTTGCCAAATATCCCAGTTTAAATTCCCTTGTCCCTTGAAGTTTTAGTCCTTTGCTGTGTCCTGATATCTCAGTGTGAACTTTTACAAGGGAGCACCCAGATCCCAACCCCCCCCCCCCCATGTGAATGAGTATGGGGTACATACAGGGGCGTTGCTAGGTGGCAAGAAGACCTGGGGCTTCAGCCCGAGGCCGGCACCGGGGGGGTGGTGGGAGACGTCGGCGGCACCGGGGGAGGGTGGGAAACGTCGGCGGCGCTTCAGCCCGTGGCCGGCATTGTGGGGGGCGTCAGCGCGGATCCGGGATTGTTATGGCGCAGGGTTTTTTGGCTGGGCGGTGGGGGGTAAGCTCACTTGCTACTTGCTGCCTGGCTTACCATTGCACATCAAATTTTAAACACTAAACTCACCTACCTGACACACTGACCTGTACACTGACTACCTGACATACATGAACCACCTACCTGACATACATACACCTACCTGACCTAACCTACCTACACTCACCTACCTATCTGACATACATACAACTACCTGACATACATACAACTACCTGACCTCACCTACCTGACCTACATACACTCACCTACCTAACTGACATACACCTACCTGACCTACACTGACCTCACCTACCTGACCTACATACACTCACCTACCTACCTGACATACATACACTGACCTCACCTACCTGACCTACATACACTCACCTACCTACCTGACATACACCTACCTGACCTACACTGACCTCACCTACCTGACATACATACACCTACCTGACCTACACTGACCTCACCTACTTGACATACACTCACCTACCTACCTGACATACATACACCTACCTGACTTTGCATTTTGCATTTACTTTACTGCCTGTTGGACCTAGTGACCCTTTTACCTTTCTATCACCCGATCGCTCCTCCGCTGGCCTGATCTCTCCCGATCGATGCGTGAGCCGCCCGCCCGAGCTCCGAGTGGGGATCATCTCAGTGATGTGGCACGGCGCCACGATATTGTAATTCCCGCCTTCTGGAGCTTCGGGAGCCTATGATGGACGTCACGCGTCCCGCGGTCCCGGCATTGGATCAGTGGGACATCCATCATAAGCGTTGGGCTCCAGAAGGCGGGACCAGCCTGCTATCGCACTCGGCAGGACTCGGCCACAATCGGCGCGTACATAGTACCCCTACCCATTCACTAAAAAAGACAGTACACACGTTTTTGACAATTCCTTTATTAACAAATAAAAAACAATGCCCCCCGATGTAGATCCATCGTCAATCATGACGCCCGCCAGACCTGAAAAAAGAAGGCCCGCTCCTTATCAACCAGCTATACACAGTGGGCTGGATTCAAGTAGATTTGCGCATTTTTTACAGAGGCGCAGGGCAACGTTTTTGCCCTGTGCCCCCGCAAATTTACTGCGCTGACCTTGATTCACAAAGCAGTAGCTCCGTAAATTGCATGGGCGCGCCGGCAAAATTTAAATGATCCCGTAGGGGGCGGGATTCATTTAAATTAGGAGCGTTCCCGCGACGAGCGTAGAGCGCATGCTCCGTCGGGAAACTTTCCCGACGTGCATTGCGGCAAATGGCGTCGCAAGGACGTCATTTGCTTCAAAGTGAACGTGAATGGCGTCCCGCGCCATTCACGATTCACTTACGCAAACTACGTAATTTCAAATTTTCAATTTACGACGGGTATACGTAACATTGGCTGCAACTGCCAATAGCAGGGGCAGCCTTACGCGAAAACCGCCGTACGGAAACTACGTAAATTGCGTACGCAGGGCTCGCGCAACGTTGTGAATCGGCGTTAGTATGCAATCTGCATACTATACGCTGAGCACAACGGGAACGCCACCTAGCGGCCATCGCAAGAATGCAGCCTAAGATATGCGGGCATAAGAGCCTTATGCCGCGCATATCTTAGGCTGCAGTCGGCGTAACGAGGTTCCTGAATCAGGAGCATTCGTTACGCCGGGGCAAGTAAGCAATTGCGCTGTGTAACTTGTGGTTACACAGGCGCAATTGCTTCTTGAATCCAACCCAGTGTATTAAAGTGAAAAAAATAAAACGCTAGTCTCATCAAAAAAACACACCAAAAACGCAATACTTGCGTTTCTGGTGCGGCTCCATTTAGGTCCATTATATGTAAAACGCAATCTGCTGCAGTAAAAAAAGTCCCCAACCCTTTCCAAAAATGCATCAGCTGAAACACACATAGATGTGAACGTGTACCATAGGAAACCATGTTAAATGGACTGTAGTACGTTTCTGCAAAACGGAAAATGCACAAAAAAGCGCATTGGTGTGAACGTAGGGTAACTTAGTGAATTTGGAGGTTGGAGGAGAGGGTTCAGGAAGGTGAAAAGGGAGTGGACATGGAGCTCAGCTAAGAGCCCCCAGGGGTGGGATGCATTGGTGCATTGCAATCAGAGGCCCGGATTCACGTAACACTTACGCCGACGTATCTGGAGATACGCCGCGTAAGTGTAAATGTGCGCCATCGTATCTATGTGCCGTACCCATAGAACTAGATACGCCTGAAATTAGGCTTCATCCGACCGACGTAAGTTTCCTACGCCGTCGTATCTTGGGTGCATATTTACGCTGGCCGCAAGGGGCGCTCCCATTGATTTACGCGTCGAATATGCAAATGACTAAGATCCGCCGATTCATGAACGTACTTGCACCCGTCGCAGTAATATACACAGTTTACGTAAGGCGTACGTCCGGTGTAAAGTTATTCCACATATAGGAGGCGCATCCCATGCAAAGGAATCTACGACGGAACAGACATTGTATTTTACGTTGTTTACGTAGTACTACGTGAATAGGGCTGGGCGTAGGTTACGTTCAGTGATTCGACGTATCTTAGGCGTTCGATCCAACGTGATTCTGAGCATGCGCACTGGGAAGTGTCCGCTCGTTAGGCCCATCATTTGCATGGGGTCACGGTTCATTTAAATGGATCACGCCCACCGTCCACCTACTTTCAATTAGGCGGGCTTACGCCGAATAATTTACGTTACGCTGGCGCAACGTAGGGAGCAAGTGCTTTGTGAATACTCTGCTTGCCTCTCTGTGTTACGTCGGCGTAGCGCATATGAGATGCGCTACGCCAGCAGAAAGATGCGCCGATCTACGTGAATGCGGGCCAGAGTGTTCAAAGTTCAGGTAGAGGTAATTTGGAATGGGAATCATTCATTATGGAAGTGAGCTTCCTATGAAGCATAGTGGACATCATTCTCTGCTTTACCTCAGTAAAATTCAAGCGTCTCCAAGCCCTAGGTACGGTTTGTCATTTAGCTAAGAAGATTAAAGCTATTAGTTTCTTTTCATGTCTAGCAAGATCAGAGATTGGTCTGTTAAAGCGTAATTAAACTTTGCTTTTTTATAATTAAATGGGCCCTTTATTAAATGTTAGCCATAATGTGCTAGCATGCACCGCGTATTAGCACATTATGGCAGACTTACCTGTCTAATGATGCCTTCTGAAATGTGCCGTCAGTATTCCAGCTGGTCCCAGGTGCTTCCATCTTCTTCCCTGTGGGTTTGATCTGTTCAGCCGCTTGAATTTGCCAGGCAGCAATCACATCTCCCATACAGGAGTCACATAATCACGGCCAGAGGAGTGCCATAATGTATGCTTAAAGCGGTGGTTCAACCCTAAAAACTACTTTTTCTAATTCCACTGCCCCCCCACATTACAATCCGATTAAGGCTCTTATTATTTTTTTCATGCTGTACATACCTTAGTACAGCATATTCACCCGTGCATCCGGGTTGCGAGTCCCGCGGGAGTGGGCGTTCCTCACATGGTGGTGATTGACGTTTTGCCCAAAAACGAGCTCCCCCCGTCGCTTAAGCCGCGTCACGGTTGGCGAAAGGAGCCGAACGGCGAGTCGGCGCTATACTGCGCATGCGCATCGCCGTTCGGCTCCTTTCGCCAATCGTGACGCGGCTTACGCGACGGGGGGGGAGCTCATTTTTGGGCAAAACGTCAATCACACACATGTGAGGAACGCCCACTCCCGCGGGACTCGCAACCCGGATGCACGGGTGAATATGCTGTACTAGGGTATGTACAGCATGAAAAAAATAATAAGAGCCTTAATCGGATTGTAATGTGGGGGGGCAGTGGAATTAGAAAAAGTAGTTTTTAGGGTGAACCACCGCTTTAAGGATGAGCTCCGGCGTGTTCGCATAGAACACGTGCAGAGCCCGCCAGGAAGTCGGCACCCGCGCTGCGCTAATCACAGCCAGGCAGACATTTCCCGATCTCTGCACCCGAGCATCGGACAATGTCTGCCTGGCTGTGATTAGCGCAGCGCGGGTGCCGACTTCCTGGCGGGCTCTGCACATGTTCTATGCGAACACACCGGAGCTCATCCTTATGTATGCTGAGCTGTTCACATTGAGACCTCATGCACACGGGATGTTTTTGGACATTTTTACAGCAGCTGTTTTTGGCAGTAGATGTTTTTTTTTTTTACATACACCTACGTTGATTTTCAGTTCAGGACCTCGACTATGGAACGCTTTACCAACTAATATCCGAATGGAAATTGATCACCTGGTCTTCAGAAAAAAACGAAAGACCCATCTATTCTGAGGGTTAAACTGAAGGAAAATGGATGCCAAGCGCCTTGAGGCGATTCAGTTCGCATTTGTAGCGATTATATATATATATATATTGTGATGGACTTTTTACCTATATGTCAGTTTAATCCTCCCTGCTTGTTTAAGGCTGTTAAGTGTAATTACTCTTCTGCAGCTAGCCCTGTGTTTACTGGTTACTGTGATTAGATAAGTGGCTTGTGTTAATTATGTTGATTGCTTCCTTGTGATAATTATCTCTCTATATGCGGTGCCGAGCCGGCTAGCTGCTGAGTAGTTCAAAGAAATATCTTTATTTCAAAGGAGCTGTATTGGAGACCCCCCACTGTGTGAGGGGGGGCGGAGATTTGTCATTGTAACAGTTGTAACCACATATAAACTCTGGTTTCTTACTATTAAAAGTCTGTGTTGTTCAAGCAGTAAGCTGGTCTCATGTGTGGCTTTCTGGGCGATTCCAGGGATATCCCTCCTCGTGGAATATTGGGGTGATTTTCGTATGGGAAGAAGGGAACGTTGACGGGGATATCATACCGATACCGTCACAATTGGTTGGTAGCGGTGGGATTTTTCCCTTCTATTCCCCTTCACACCCGGATTCCAAGCAGACACTGGAAGAACTACTGGAAGTTCGTGGAAGGATTGCTAGCAACAAAACCAAGCGGGTCATCATAGCAGAATCAATGGAGCTAGACCAGGAGGACGGGATTGCAGCAACGCCAGCAGTACAAGAGATGGAGACACCAGTGATTCAGGAGGAGGAATCGCCAGCCAACAAGCTAATGAGAGAGAAGCTAGCGTGGTTCGGCCCGAACCCAACGCCAGATGTGGTACTGAAAGTGATGGACATGTTAGTAAACGCAGAGCTACAGTTAAAACTGGCAGCAGTCCAACAAGCAGCCGCACCTTCTACGAACAGTGAGTACAGCACAGCAGACGCAAGGAAGATTCCGTTTAGCGCTTTTAAAGCTTTTGATGAAAAGGACTGTGAGATTGATAACTTCCTGGCGGATTTTGAGCGACAATGTAACCTGCACCGAATAGCTAGAGGAGAGTGGGTTGCAATATTGTCAGGCAAACTGTCAGGCAAAGCTTCTGATGCTTTCCGGACCGTGCCAGATCAGGATATCCATAGCTACGCCCGGGTTAAAGAAGTGCTCCTGGCTCGTTATGCAGTAACCCCAGAGTCCCACCGACAGAAGTTCAGGGACTCACGCAAAACCACGAAAGACTCTTATGCGGAATGGGCATGCCAGTTGTCCCTGTCGGCCTCTAACTGGGCTAACAGCAGCCAGGCCACCACCGCAGAGGACATTTTGCAACTAATGCTCCTGGAGCAATTTTACAATCACATCCAGACGGACGTCAAGGATTGGGTGAGAGATCGCAGGCCCATGACTCTACCAGAGGCCGCGAAGTTGGCGGATGAATATGCAGATACTCGCAAGACGAACCAGGTCACACCACAGGAACAACCTCCACCACAAACGGTGCCCTCACACCCACCAACCGCTAGATACCAACCTCCTAACAGACCGGTGACATCTAGCCCTCGCTATCATCGCCAGGAGGGCAACGAACAACGCTGCTTCCGGTGCAAACAGCTGGGTCACTTCAAGCAGAATTGCCCCATGAATGACAACACCAGGTCAAATTGGTCTCAACCTGGGTACCGCCCACCAGCAGCAGCCCATTGTGTAGACTCGGCTTGGGATCCAAAGGAGCTGGGTCAGGAAGAACCATTGGGCACCCCTTACGAAGCCCTCATGGTACAATCTGTTATTACGGACAACAGGGAACACCATTGTCAGCTGGTCATGGGCGACAGCCCTGAGCCGGAGGGGCCCTGGAGGGAGCTGGGCAGAAAGAGGCACCGCCGGCCACCCTTCAAGAAGAAGAGGTCCTGGAAGCCGTATAATAAGCTGACCTGGGAGGAGAAGAAGCGACTGGAGGAGAGGGAGTCGCAGCGGGCGTCCCAGATGCGTGCCGAGATGTTCGCCAAGGGCCCACCGGTGGCCCCTTACACCACCACCCAGTTCCTGATGATGAAGGACCACGTGGAGAGCCTGCAGGACATGAGCAAGCAGGAGCTGATCCGTGAGTACATAGAGCTGGAGGAGTGCATAAGCCGCATGGAGGAGGAGAACAACCACCTGAGGTCACAGCAGCATGAACTGGAGATGGAGCTGGAGAAGCTCCAAGAGGAGAACCGGCGGCTGCGGAGGGAGCAGGGGGTGGCTGACCTTATGGGGCTCTGAGTCCCCTCCCCCCCCCCCGGACTCTGAGCACCAGTGCTACAGCATTTCAACAAATATAACCTTTTCTTTTTATGAATCTCCTGGGATTGTCACTTCAGAGCCATAACCTGCCCCCTCCCATAGCGGGACACCTAGACGGCGGCGCACAGACCCATTCGCTGTCTTCACACTGACTTCTGGTGACTTTGCAGATCGCACAAAGACTTGGGGACTGACCGGCGTGTGATCTGACGACCCGGTGACATACCTGAGTCTGAAGCCGTTGCCAAGGGAGGTCAGTCATGCCAAACGGAGTTAACCTCGGACTAAAAGCTCTGAACCCGTCAACCCTACTGGACCAGGAAAGGTCCAACAGGCTTTTCCGGAGCAGGGAGAAGAAGGGGGGCCATTGTGATGGACTTTTTACCTATATGTCAGTTTAATCCTCCCTGCTTGTTTAAGGCTGTTAAGTGTAATTACTCTTCTGCAGCTAGCCCTGTGTTTACTGGTTACTGTGATTAGATAAGTGGCTTGTGTTAATTATGTTGATTGCTTCCTTGTGATAATTATCTCTCTATATGCGGTGCCGAGCCGGCTAGCTGCTGAGTAGTTCAAAGAAATATCTTTATTTCAAAGGAGCTGTATTGGAGACCCCCCACTGTGTGAGGGGGGGCGGAGATTTGTCATTGTAACAGTTGTAACCACATATAAACTCTGGTTTCTTACTATTAAAAGTCTGTGTTGTTCAAGCAGTAAGCTGGTCTCATGTGTGGCTTTCTGGGCGATTCCAGGGATATCCCTCCTCGTGGAATATTGGGGTGATTTTCGTATGGGAAGAAGGGAACGTTGACGGGGATATCATACCGATACCGTCACATATATATATATATATATATATAAAGGAGATGCTTAGATTTAGCAAATTTAAGTTCAATTCTATTTGCACATAAACACCATTCAGCAAGTGCTGCATTTGCTGGTAAAACTGCAATGCTACATCTCTACCAGCAGAGGGACATAAAAAGAAAAAAAAGGCTCATATTTCCAAAACACCATAATAAAGCCTCGTACACACGATCAGATTTTCCGACGGGAACTGTGTGATGACAGGCTGTTGTCGAAAAATCCAATCGTTTGTATGCCCCATTGTACAATAGTTGTCGGATTTTCCGCGGATAAATGTTGGATGGCAGGCTTTAAAATAGTCATGAGTGAGTGAATTACTTATATAGCGGTACAAATGCGAACTGAATCGCCTCAAGGCGCTTGGCATCCATTTTCCTTCAGTTTAACCCTCAGAATAGATGGGTCTTTTTTTCTGAAGGACAGGTGATCAATTTCCATTCGGATATTAGTTGATAAAGTGTTCCATAGTCGAGGTCCTTGAACTGAAAAACAACGTTCTCCTTTGGTCTTATATCGGGCTTTGTAATAATTTTTGGTTAGTTGATCCAAAAACTCGATTTGGGTTTTGTTGTTTTATTTTCTCACTTAAATATAGGGGCGCGCTTCCGTGTACACATTTGTGCGTTATGCATAAGGCCTTGAAAGTGACTCGGTCCTTTATGGGCAGCCAATGGAGGGATCTCAGGGACGGGGTGATTGGTTCCCAGGATTTTTCCCTGTTACCAGTCGAGCTGCCATGTTTTGGATGATTTGGAGCCGGGCGAGTTGTTACTTTGGGAGTCCGAGGTAAAGGGCATTTGCATAATCCAATCTGGAGTTAATGATTGACCCTACCACTACCGCTGTGTCTTCTTTAGGGATGAAGGGAACCACTCTTCGTAGGAGCCGTAGAAGATGGTGCGATCCGCGAATTACTGATCCTATTTGTGCATCCATTGTCATGTCCGAGTCAAAGATGACTCCTAGACCTTTGACCTTGGTGCTAGGGGTGATGGTTTGTCCTAAAATGGGTGGAGGGGTCCAGGTAGTCCTGGTCAGTTTCCTCCTGTTTGCATGGAGTTGAATGATTTCTGTTTTTGCTCTATTGAGTTTGAGGTCACTCTCCGTCATCCAGATGTCGATCTGACTAAGGCATTGTTCTAATGTGGGGTATTGGTTTTTTTTTGTCGCCAATACGAAAATAAAGTTGTGTATCATCCGAGTAGGAGTGATAGAGAAGGTCGTGATTACTAATAATTTTTAGGAGTGGGCGGAGGTAAATATTGAATAGCACGGGCGATAGGGGAGATCCCTGAGGGACTCCGCAAGACACATTGCGTGATTCAGACGTGAAAGGTCCTAGTTTCACTATCTGGGATCGATTTTCCAGGAATGATGAAAACCATGGTAGATCCGAGTCTGCCACTCCAGCTATCTCTGTGAGCCGGGTTAGCAACAGTTTGTGATCTACTGTATCAAAGGCAGCACTGAGGTCCAGCAGTATCAGGAGAGAAGATTCTCTGTCATCTGCTGCTTCGAGGGCATCGTCCCATATTTTGAGAAGCGCTGTTTCTGTCCCATAACCTGGTCGAAAACCCGATTGTAGTGGGTCCAGGAGTTTATGGGTGTCTAAATGGTGTTGTAGTTTCATGTTGTTGGATTTTCATATCGTACACAAGTCCGTCGGACAAAAGTCAAAAGTACAACCACGCATGCTCAGAATCAATGCTCACCAAACACAACATTAGCAGAAGGTGCCCAAAGGGTGGTGCTAAAGAGTGTAAAAAACACTTAGTTACGTGTTTGTTGGCTGACTATTGTGTGCCGTTTCTATGCAAGACAAATTCCTGGCCAACGCCCTCCGGTCAAAAGTCAGAGGCTTTGTCTGTAGAAAATCTGATTGTGTGTACGAGGCTCTAGAGAGTTGCGGAGTAGGAATAAATAACTTTATTTTGGGCTGTGATGGTGTGCATCAGTTCTCACCAGGGGTCAAGTCCTGGGGGGAAAAAGTGTGGGAACTCCCCACCAAAAAAAAAAAAATTATACGCGAGTTATCACGGGAACTTTAAGCAAGTTCTTTCTAAATCCCGTGATAACTCGCGGCAGACCTCCGCAATGTCTCCTGGGAACAATGACAAAAGCTCCCAGGAGACTTTGCGGCATCGAGGAAGTGACGGAATACCCGCACACTACCCAATGAATCCATATACAGGAAGCGGCCAGTAACATAAAGGATTACTAAGGTTCGCCTGCCCCTGACAGTGACTCGAGCTGGGCATCGCCGCTTAGTGAAGGATTGGCTCAGCTGCTCTAGTCCTGCAAAGGGAACTGCGTTCCTGCTGTGAAAAAAGTGCAGGAACTCCGTTCCCACGCGTTCCCGCAGGACTTGAGCCCTGGTTCTCACTCACATCTTTGGGAGGCTCAGACCTTGAGAAGCTAGCAGCAGTCTAGGGAAATACTTAAATTGGCAGGTTTAAAAACCTATCATTTTTATTCTTGTCTTCCTCCTTCCAAAATTAGCAGTGATCACAGCATCTCCAACCGCCATTCGCATCTTCCTTTTTTCTTTCACTTCCACAAACTTATCAGCAGAGAAATGGTAGCGCCGTCAACATCTCTGAGCACCTACAATTGTAAAAAACGTTCTTCATAATTACACGGCAAGGCAGAAAAGACAAACCATAGAAACTGCTTTTAGTTTATAAATGCATGCTACTATTGCCAAGTAACCAGCAGTGGAAAATGAATGGGCTTTTTATTTAAATCTGAAACACTTTGCAGAAAGCTGTATAATGCTCAGGGTTCTGTGTCTGATCATAATTATTCCATGTGACCGCAACCACAGCAAATTGTGTATTATACTGTCATTGGCTAGCCCTAAAATGTGTTATTTTATGTTACCAGTAGATCGCTGCACATCCAAGTGTTAGTTCACTGTACATGCCACGCAGTATATGTTTGTTTTACTTTGGCACCAGAGAGCTCCACAGGAGTCAGGAACCTGGGCCAAGTCTCCATTATGTGGGCACTGTGGACAGAGATAATGGCTTAGCAAACATGGCCTTTCTAAAGTTGATATGCAGAAAAGCAACTATAATACAATGTATAGGTACACCTCTTGGTAACACAAATTGCTAATCGGTCAATCACATGGCAGCAAGTCAATGCATTTAGGCACCTGGACGTGGTGAAGACAACTTTCTGAAGTTAAAACCAAGCCTCGGAATGGGGAAGAAAGGGGACTTAAAGCGAAGTTCCGGCCACAATTACAATCGAATTAAGGCTCTTATTTTTTTCATGCTGTACATACCTTAGTACAGCATATTCACCCGTGCATCCGGGTTGCGAGTCCCGCGGGAGTGGGCGTTCCTCACATGCCGGTGATTGACATTTTGCCCAAAAACGAGCTCCCCCCGTCGCGTAAGCCGCGTCACGATTGGCGAAAGGAGCCGAACGGCGATGCGCATGCGCAGTATAGCGCCGACTCGCCGTTCGGCTCCTTTCGTCAACCGTAACGTGGCTTACGCGACGGGGGGGGAGCTCGTTTTTGGGCAAACCGTCAATCACCGGCATGTGAGGAACGCCCACTCCCGCGGGACTCGAAACCCGGATGCACGGGTGAATATGCTGTACTAAGGTATGTACAGCATGAAAAAAATAATAAGAGCCTTAATTCGATTGTAATGTGGGGGGGCAGTGGAATAAGAAAATGTAGTTTTTAGGGTGAACCACCCCTTTAATGTATTCTAGTAAAGTTAGTCTGTAAACTAAGGTCCGTTTTGTTAGGTTGTTACAGCATTTAGATAGTTTATAATCTAGAAATAGACCGTGGCCATCTTAAGTGTGGGCATTATGAAGCCAGACTGTATGACTTCCTGGATTTCAGCTTTGCATATCTCACACATGCTCAGTGCACAAGCAATGTAATAGGTTTCAGTCAGGTTTGCAAGGACTACTGGGAAACATGATGCCTATCCCAGAAACCCTTACAAATAGCCTAGGCTAATAAGGAGGAGGAAGTAATGAAGGACTACAAAATAAAGGTATTTACAAGCAACAAATTAAATAAAAATTGTCCATTCTGAACACTATGAGATTCAAGCATGCAGCACAGACAAACATAAAAAAAATGGGTGGAACTCCACTTTAAGGGACTTTGAACGTGGCACGGTTGTTGGTGCCAGATGGGCTGGTCTGAGTATTTCAGAAACTATTGATCTACTGGGATTTTCACACACAACCATCTCTAGGGATTCAGGGAATGGTCAGAAAAAAAGAAAATATCCAGTGAGAGGCAGTTGTTTGGAGGCTAAATGCCAAAAATGTCAATGTATTTTATTGGGATTTTTTGTGATAGACCAGCCGTCACTAAATGCCGGCCCGCGATCCAAACACGGACCGAGCGACGCTCGTGTCTGGACCGTCAGGCCACCAGTGTACAGTGCCACATCTCCACGGCTCTGTTCAGAAGTCATTGGTTGCAACCAATGACATTGCGTGTGCGCCCCGCCCCCCCCCCTCCCTCCTGATGCTTACTATCTCGTAGCTCCCTGCCGGAGCTGAAAAGTAAGCCATGATGTCACATGCACGCCGCCGCCGCCGCCACAGGGGTGATCGCCGAGTGAGAGCCGGGAGCCACGAGGTATGATGTGCTATAAGCGCTTCTTCAGCAAGACTCGTGCAGCTCTCATCCCCTGCAGCTTGTTAAATCCTGATCCCTGCCACAAGGTATGTGGGGTGTTTACAGGGGGCACTCTGATGGGCACATTTTCTCATAAGGGGCACTCTGATGGGCACATTTAATGTAAGGTACACTCTGATGGGCACAACAAAATGTGCTCATCAGAGTGCCCCTTAATATTAAATATGCCCATCATTGTGCCCCTTATGAGAAAATAAGATGTGCCCATCAGTTTGCCCCTTAACATAAAATAAGGAGCATTCTAATGGGCATATTTTATGTTAAGGGGCACACTGATGGGCATATTTAATATTAAGGGGCAATCTGATGGGCACATTTTATGTTAAGGGTCACACTGATGGGCATATTTAATGTTCAGGGGCACACTGATGGGCATATTTAATGTTCAGGGGCAATCTGATGGGCACATTTTATGTTAAGGGTCACACTGATGGGCATATTTAATGTTCAGGGGCACGCTTTTTTTGTTGTGCCCATCGGCGTGACCTTTAACATAAAATTTACTCTCCCGAGTGTCCCTTAACATTAAATATGTCCATCAGAGTGCCTCTTAACAAACAATGTGCCCATCATAGTGCCCCTTAACATTAAATATGTCAATCAGCATGTCCCTTATTTTATGTTAAAGGGGAATGCTGATGGGCACATATGTTAGTGGGGGCAGGATGATAGGCACATATAGTAAGGGGGCACTCTGATGGGGACACCAGATTTAAAGGGGCCTTCTGATGGGGCACCTGATGTAAAGAAGCACTCTAATGGGGACACATGATGTAAATCGGAACTCTGATGAGCACACCTAATGTAAAGGAGCACTCTGATGGGCACAACTGATGTGATGGAGAAACCTGGTGTAAAGGGGCAAGCACTCTGATGATGGTACATAATGTAAGGGGGGACTCTGATGGGCACAAATAATGTAAGGGGGCACACTAATGGGAGACACCAGATGTAAGGGGGCCTTCTAATGAAGAAACCTGATGTAAGAGGGCACTCAGATGGGGACACCTGATATAAGGGGATACTCTGACGGTGGCAACTGACTAATAGGGGTAGTCTGATGGGGGCACCCAATGTAATGAATTACTTTGGTAGGGGTGCCTGATGTAAGGGGGAACACTAATGGGGACATTTACAGAGAGTGTGTGGAGGAAACAGTAAGAAAAGTGCCAGAGAGTGTGGTTTGTGCCAAAAAAAGGGAAAGTAGACACGTACAATCTTTCATGGCACAGACTTGTGATTCGGACCTCGGACAAATTTTTTTTTTTTGTTATCGGACCTCCTTGAATATTAATTCACAATCACTACCCCTGTGATAGACCAACAAAAAGTGGCAAATAATTGTGAAGTGGAAGGAAAATTATAAATGGTTTTCATTTTTTTTTACAAATAAATATGTGAAAAGTGTGGCGTACATTTGTATTCAGCCCCCCTGAATCAATACTTTGTAGAACCACCTTTCTCTGCAATTACAGCTGCAAGTCTTTTTGGGGATGTCTCTACCAGCTTTGCACTTCTAGAGAATAACATTTTTGCCCATTCTTCTTTGCAAAATAGCTCAAGCTCTGTCAGATTGGATGGAGAGTGTCTGTGAGCAGCAACTTTCAAGTCTTGCCACAGATTCTCAATTGGATTTAGGTCTGGACTTTGACTGGGACCTTTAATAGAAATGAATTTATGTACCAGGTGCTCCTTAGTACACATTAATGAATTTACTGCCTGCTGAGCTTTTTCTTTGTTATGATCAGAGAAGTAGCAGCCTTGGACCTGAACAACCGCGCCATCCACTCTGTACTTTTTCATCACAGATCTGCTCCTTTGAAAAAAAAATGTACTTTACTATATATCTGTCAAAACTGAATTTTACTTTTGTCTGTCCAGCGATATCCTATACAAACCAGGCTATTAAGGGCCACCATCAACATTGTTCCCTTTAGAAATGCATTCCTGCAAATGAGAATGGAGGGAGAAGCTAACGCAGCTAAAACAGTTGAAAGACAGGTCTAATGGACCTGTTAATGAATCATGAATTATTTAAGAAGTGTCTCAAACTGATATCAGAAGCTCACTGCATTTGCCCATTGAAGCCTGTTGACACAGTCCCTACAGCAGATCAAAGGCTGGTCAGAAGGACAACTGAAAATCAACTGTCAATGAATTCTGAATGATCTCAGTGTCTCGGACTGATTTCAAAGATAAGCAAGCTTGTTCACACAGTCCCTTCCCAGGGATCTGACACATGGGGGAGAACACTGAAGTGCACCTAGGAAGGCATTCCTAGGTGCAGTGGTGGTGCGTCTATAGAGGGCGCTGGAGCGCCGCCCCCTCGGGCTCTCGCACCGCCACAGAAATAACAGATTCATGCATTGCATGAATCTATGTTATTGTTGCCGGCCGCTGCCGCTACTATTCAGATGGCCGGACGGTGAGCGCCGGCCACCTGAATAACAGCAGCTGGTTGGCTGTGCGGAAGTGCCTCTTTCCGAGTACAGCCCTCAGCCTTCCGGATGCTTATCCAGGGGACGTACGGGGGTTGCGTTTCTTGGATAAGACTGACAGGCGTCTCAGCCAATCGGGTTCACCGGTTCTGGTTGGCTGAAGCGTCATCGAGGGCGGAGAAGACATCGAGGGACGTGGAAGCAGGGTGGCTGACCCCCAGAAAGGTAAGTGACGGGCGGGGAGGGGGGGGGCAAGGGGAATTTTACAGGGCACAGCGGCGACAATGGGCACAGTGACATCAATGGGCACAGTGGCGACAATGGGTACAGTGGTGACAATTAAAGGGCACAGTGGCGACAATGGGCACAGTGGCATCAATGGGCACAGTGACATCAATGGGCACAGTGGCGACAATGGGCACAGTGGCGACAGATAAAAGGGCACAGTGGCATCAATTGGCACAGTGGCAACAATTAAAGGGCACAGTGGCGACAATTGATGGGCACAGTGGCTGCGTTTGGCATGGCACAGTGGTGACAATTGATGGCACAGTGGCTGTGTTTGATGGCATGGCACAGTGACTGTGTTTGATGGCATGGCACAGTGGCGACAATTGATGGCACAGTGGCTGCGTTTGATGGCATGGCACAGTGACTGCATTTGATGGCATGGCACAGTGGTGCGAATTGATGGCACAGTGGCTGCGTTTGATGGCATAGTGACTGCATTTGATGGCATGGCACAGTGGTGTGAATTGATGGCACAGTGGCTGCGTTTGATGGCATGGCACAGTGGCTGCTTTTCATGGCGTGGCACAGTGGCTGTGTTTGATGGCGTGGCACAGTGGTGCGAATTGATGGCACAGTAGCTGCGTTTGATGGCATGGCACAGTGGTGACAATTGATGGCACAGTGGCTGCATTTGATGGGCACAGTGAGGCTGCAATTTTTTTCTTTTCGTTTGCGCCCTCCCAAAAATGTTGAGCACCAGCCACCACTGCATAGGTGCAGACACAGGTAAAATTGGTTTCTGCATTTCTTCAGCCTGATCTGGGCTTTTTTTCAGAACTGTCCCTAATCAGTGCACAGCTACACTGACTCCAAACAACTGTATATATATCAGTGTTTCTTAACCGTTTTAACCCAGAGGAACACTTACACCAACTATCAGTGGTCAATGGCAAATATGCCCCTTGTATTGGTGGTCAGTAGGAAGAATGCAACCCTTACCGTGGTGGCCAGAATACTACCCTTATAGCTTATAGGCACCATCAAATGAGAGGCCAATGCCCCACAGCTCAGGGAACCCCTAGCAACCTCTGGAGGAACCCTAGTTGAGAATAGCTGGTATATACTATGGTGGTAAACCTTCTTGAAGTAGGGGGCCTCAAGTGCTCTCTGACATCACCAAAGGGCTGCACATAACATACAGTGTAACAGGATATGGTCAAACACTATGTCAGTGATGGCTCGTAATGCAGGGCACGCCCCCCTATGGATTCCAATTGTTGTTTTTTTAAGCACGCAATTAGAGCCAGGTGCTCTAACAGCCTTCAAAAAAGTGTGGCCTTTGGGAGCAGAACGCAGCGCCCCAAGCCCAACCAGTTGTGTGACAATAGCAAATTATTATTCGCTATTTTCACACTGATTCACCTCCCAGCCCATCAGGATTGCCCGAAAAGAGAAGCGATCCTATTGGCCTGAAAGTGCCATTGGCTCCCACTGCTGTCAATCAAATTCAGTGACACGGGAGGCGGGCCGAGTCCTGCTGTCTGTGTCAATTGACGCAGCAGGACTTGGGAGCGCGCCTGCACAAGTGCCCCCATGGAATGCAGCTCTCCATGGGGGCACTTGATGCAGAAAAAGAGCCAGGAGTGCCACTGGGAGACCCTAGAAAAGGAGGATCAGGGCCGCTCTGTACAAAACCCACAGAGGAGGTAAGTATAACATGTTTGTTGTTTAAATAAAAAAAAAAAAAAGCCCTTTACAATCACTTTAATGCATAGAAAGCATTAACTACTTGCCGACCAGCCGCGGCAGGTCGGCTCCCCTGCGCGAGAGCCCGTAGCTATAAGTCGGCTCTCGCGTAGGCCACTAGGGGCGCTTGCGCGCCGCCGGAGGCGGGCACTATCGCCGCCGGGCACACGCGATCGCTTGTTACAGAGCGGGGACCGGGAGATGTGTGTGTAAACACACAGCTCACGGTCCTGTCAGGGAGAGAAATGCTGATCTTCTGTTCATACAATGTATGAACAGAAGATCGGTCATTTCCCCTAGTGAGGCCACCCCCCCCCCACAGTTAAAACACACCCAGGGAACATACTTAACCCCTTCACTGCCAGTGGCATTTTTATAGTAATCCAAAGCATTTTTATAGCACTGATCACTATAAAAATGCCAATGGTCCCAAAAATGTGTCAAAAGTGTCCGAAGCGTTAAAGCGACACAGTGCTGAATCGCAAAAAGTGCTCTGGTCTTTGACCAGCAATATGGTCCGGGGGTTAAGTGGTTTAAGATTAAAAAAACCTGACTTTACAACCACTTTAAATTTGGAATCCGGTGACGATGTATAATGTAATTAAATATATTATTTGTATTTTCATGCACAGGAACCAGGCACAATAATCTAGAATTACCTTTCTTTGCCTTTTTAAAAACATATTTTCCTTTCAGTCATCACGAACCATTTCCCCTGCACCTAAGCATACTGACAGCTGCCAACTGTACTATTCATAAATTTTCAGTTACAAATCACCAAGACTGACATCTCCTGGCTCAGAGATATTGGATTTATTGTCACTGGAAAACAAGTTCTTAAATAACAGTGTGGTCTCTAGAGACCATTTATCATCTGCATTCCACTATTTTTCAGTGTTTTCTCTGCTATCAAGGAGAAGACACCACAATTGTTTTAATTCATCGCAACCTACATCAACCCATAAGGGCCCATTCCCATTATCACATAGCTGTAATGTAAAGTGTTATTTTCAGTGTAGTGCATTCCAGTGCCATTCATTTTGACTGGCACCCCAATACACCAAGCCTGAGAAGCACAACATACTTGCATTGTAGCACACGGCAACTCAAAGACAAATCATTTGTACCTTGTGATGCATTGTATTTAAAAAAGTAAAAATAGAGCATGTTCATTGTTTTGTGCAGTATGGTAAGCAATAATGACTTAACGCACGTGCAATAATGCTAAGCAATAATATCATCCAAAACCTTTTTTTTTTTATTTGTTTTCTATATCACAAAAGTTTTGTTGGGTTTTGTAAAAGTTTTTGCACAAGCATACAAGGAAAAAGCAGAGGAAGAGTTATGATTATTCTTTTTTTTTTTTTTTTTTATGTGGAGCCAGGCTGTTAAAAGGTAATCTGCCTTTGTTGACCTCCTTCTGAAAATGACCAGCGCATGACAAAGCCAACATCGATTTTTAAGGCACCAATGAGAATTACATTTTTAGAAAATATTGTTCATCATAGTTTATTCAGATTTAGAATTTATTAAAAAAAAAAAAAAAAACTGTGTATGTGTACCGTATATTGTACATTTCTCATTATTTCTGTTGGTTGTAGATTTTCATGTACTGCAGTCCTGATGAAGCATCATTGTTGACCGTGAAACACGTAGCGTTGATGCCCCTTCAAGTCACTGAGGATTCTACATTAAATTAGCATTGGTCTTTGCACCATCCATTAGGCAGAGACACTAGGGTGAGGCAGTGAAAGTATTTGAAGTAAAACTTTCAAATATTTTGTCACAAGACATGGTTTTAAAGTTTCTTAGCTAGATTCAGAAAGTTAAGCCGGCGTATCAGTAGATACGCCGTCATAACTCTGAATCTAAGCCGTCGTATATTTAAGTGTATTCTCAAAATGAGATACACTTAAATCTAGCTAAGATACGACAGCCTGCGCCGTCGTATCTTAGCTTTCTATTTCGGCCGACCTCTAGGGGCGTGAACGCTGATTTACGCCTAGAATGCGTAAATCAGCAAGCTACGCCTATTCACGAACGTACGCTTGCCCGTCGCAGTAAAGATACGCTGTTTACGTAAGGCGTTTTCAGGCGTAAAGTTAGTCCAACAAAAAGCTGGCCTAGCCAATGTTAAGTATGGACGTCGGTCCCACGTCGAATTTTGAATTTTTTACGTCGTTTGCGTAAGTCGTCCGTGAATGGGGCTGGGCGTAATTTACGTTCACGTCGCAACCAATAAGTCTTTGCGGCGTAATTTGGAGCATGCGCACTGGGATATGTCCACGGACGGCGCATGCGCCGTTCGTAAAAAAACGTCAATCACGTCGGGTCACGATTCATTTGCATAAAACACGCCCACCTCTTCACAATTTGAATTAGGCACGCTTAGGGCGGCACATTTACGCTACGCCGCCGTAACTTAGGACGCAATTGTGAATACAGCACTTGCCTCTCTAACTTACGGCGGCGTAGCGTATATGCGATACGCTACGCCTGCCTAACGTTAGGCACAGGTACGTGAATCTAGCTATATATATCATATCTACAAGCCCTGCTGTTCTGGCATGATCTGAATAAACTATAATGAACAATATTTTTTTATTTCTTTTTTATTTTGTAGGAAATAAGTAAATATATGTTAAATGTGCAAAAAGCAAACAAAACAAAATAAGATTAAAAATAAATGGTTAATAAAAATAGAAACATAAGAGGGGAAAAAGATAATTGAATGCATAAGGAGAATATGGAGTTAATTTGGGCTGGTTAAACAAAGGGTTAATAAGGGGTTAAACCAAACCAAAAAAAAAAAGTTTTTTTTACTTGTCATGTTGCTCTAACTGACTTCATTTGTAGATCAAAGTTCATCCCTTTTTTTTGCAAATGAACAGAATGATACAAATGTTACAATATGTAACATTGTATCTTTCTGTAACATCTGAGCAGTATTTATAAAAATAAAAACACTGTCACACTAGTTTCTGCAGAAGTTTGAGTTTACCAATTTACAACTTTGGGATTGATGTTATGGTTAACCTAGCTAGATAGGGAAAAGTGATGTTCAAATGCCAGTATTGTAGTTTCAAGCTAAAGTATTGAACTTGTTGTTCTGTTTGTTTTAACCCTTTCTCTTATTTTTACTGCATTTGTCCAGTTTCCCCAGAGGACCGAGGAGAGCCGACTGCTGCATTGTAAGTGTAATTGGGGTTTATTTACGAAAGGCAAATCCTCTTTGCACTACAAGTGCACTTGAAATTGCACTTAGAAGTGCAGTCGCTGTAAAACTGAGTTTTTTTTCCTTGTATGTCCCCCTCGGATCTACAGGGACTGCACTTCCAAGTACATTTTGCACTTGTAGTGCAAAGTGGATATGCCTTTCGTAAATAACCCCCATAGTCTCTGCAAAAAAAGTGTCTTGTGCTCCAGTTACTGTGATATTTTCAGAATTGAATTACTCCACTTTTACTACACAACAAATATGCTATAGTTTTAGTCATATGTTCATAATTTGTTCATCTGCTCTTCAAGGTGGATCATCAAAAATGGAGTGCACACTTCTTGTATCCTTCTGTGAGAAGTGTTATAAAGAGACTGTACATTGGTTTCTACTTGCTTTGGAAAGAAATGTGTTACTACACAATTGTTTAGGGCCCCAATGCAGATCTGTGAGCTCAACAAAAGGACAAAATTGAAACTGAACTGACACTATAGTTACCCATCTTGATATAAAAAGTGAACTGATGTATTGTTGTGTTCGAATGCCAATATTGTGATTCTAATTTGAATTATTGAACTTGTTGTTCTGTTTGCATTAACATGACCAGGGTTTGTATTCCAGCATAGTGGAAATCCCCTTTTATGGTGTCCCGATGGATTAAATCAGTAAATGATTTTATGCGCACAGAGGACCTCACTTAATTCTTTAGTAAAAGAGAGAGGCCAAGAGGCCCACTTCCACAAGACATGGTTCTACTGGTCGCTGAGAGCTACACAGAGCTCTTGCACCGTGTCTTGTGTAGGTGGGGATGCAGTGGCTCTGGGAAAGACCGTTTCCCAAATAAACCCCCCCCCCCCCTACTTTTTTTTACACTTATCTCTTTTACTCCCTTCTCTTTTTGTCTCTAATAATATAACCCCCCTTAATTTCAATTATTCAACCTTGCTGGTCATCCTGCACTCAGCAAGCTCGCAAGCCTGGCTCTTTACCATTTACTTTTATTATCGCTTTTATGAGCCATCTTTTCTATGATATTTTTAGTCAAATATTTTTTTATTCAAATTTGTTTTATGGTATATGAGGCAAACAGTGCAATCCATAGCATATCTAGATATGTAACATATATCCTTACATATATCCAGAATACATTCCAGGACGGCACCACAAAAGAAGAGCAAGTTGCTCAGGCCTACCTTAGGGCAGGACAACAGTTTGAAGGGACCTTCCTACCAAATAATGCCAGATGCCAGGTGACAGCAACGCCACCCTATAATGTCTATAATGTCTCAGGAAGGTGCTCTGGCTTGTCCATGTAGCTGCTCTACATTTCTGCTCCACCGATGCTCCGGCCCTTTCTGCCCAAGAGGTCAATAGAGACCAAGTGGAATGTGCTTTAAGGTCACTCGGGGCAGCCCTAGATGCCTGATCATTGGCTACAGAAATAGTCTGCTTGATCCATCTCTCTATGGATGCTCTAGACACTTGCTGACCTTTCTTCTGGTCAGAAAAAATAACTAATAAATGTCTAGACCTTCTAAACTCTAAAGCCCTGTACACACGATCGGATATCTGATGGAATCTGATGGAATCTAATCCGATGGATTTTTTCGTCGGAATATCCGATGAAGCTGACTTTCATCAGTCTTGCTTACACAGCATCGGTCAAAAATCCGACCGTGTCCAAACGCGGTGACGTTGTACACTACGACGTGCTGAGAAAAATTAAGTTCAATGCTTCCGAGCCTGCGTCGACTTGATTCTGAGCATGCATGGATTTTTGACCAATGGACTTCCACACAGACGATTGTTTTTTATCCATCCCGATGGGGCCCACACACGATCGATTTGACCGATGAAAACAGTCCATCGGTCTGTTTTCATTGGACAAACCGATCGTGTGTACAGGGCTTCACTTTATCTAAATAAGCCAACAGACAATGTCTGACATTTAAACAATGAAAAGAACTCTTTCTCATTCTGAGGTTTGGTGCAAAAAGAAGGAAGGATTGAGTTCTGTGGAACTTTAAGGCTCATGATCCCTCTGTAAGAGACCTCCTAATTCTAGAAGGCACGCTAACACTGAAATTGGGCCCTCTACGTCGCCCTGGGGTAAAACAAGCTTCTGCGCTGTTGAATCCACAGAATTTAACAGGGCAGCAGTCATGGCGGTTGTATGCACCGTCTCAACTGCTGCGTCTCCCAGGTAGCCTACCTCTACCTATCACCTCTAAAGAGTCCAAGACCTGTTTGGACTTGGAGGTTTGTGACACATGATCCATTCGTTTGGCAACCCACATGTTTGCGTTCCTAGCCACACAAGTCAAAGCCAATGCAGGACTCATAGCCGCTGCATTGGCTTCCCAGGCCATACGCAAGAGGGTCTCGGCTCATCAATACATCTGGTCTCTGATGTTGCCTGCATCCTTAAATGTGAGGTCAGACTGCTTGGACACCTGCGCCAGAGAAGCATCTAGTCTAGGTGTTATAAAGAACCTTTCTTCTTCCTCCTTAAAAAGGGACACCTAAGATTCTACATTATAGATTTGAAAATTTTTCTTACATGCCCTAAGGAGGCCCTCCATGTCGTTGGCAGAAAAGATATGTCTGCCGGGCCTGGAGTCCTCTTCCTTCTCCTCCTGACTGTCTACTAAGCCCTCATCAGAAAAACTGGTTTAGGAGCCTCAGTCTCATTTTCCTCTTCAGAATCCTGATACGGGAGAGATCTCAGGGGTTCAAGACGCCTTCTATGCCCCTCTGCCCTGTTAAAGGAGGAGCCCTCCTGGGAGGAAGAACCATCTCTGCTAGTGTGGAGTTCCAGCTCCCTAGACTTAAGGAATGCTTGAAAAGCCTTGAGAGCTGAAAGCATCTCCGTCTGTACGGAGAGAAAGCCCATCATGACCTGAGATGTTTCTTTCCCCGCTAACTTGTGAGTACATTTGTAGCAAGCGTTTCGAATGGTCCTGGGGTAACTTATCGTTACAATACCTGCATCTTTTAGAGCGGGAAGGAGCTTTTATAGGACAGCTGGCAACCCCCTGGGCAGTGATGTCTTCTCCTGTAAAAAGACACACAAGCTAGCTTACAAAAAGCGCAAAGCTGTGTTCCGCAGGGGTAAGAGTCGGGGTCCCCTCCCCTACCCCATCATAACCACTGCCAGCTAGGCCAACTCACCCCCTGTGGCCTCCTCCATAGTTGTAGCCGTTGCGGGGCTCTACTCTCACTCCATCCGTTACACCGCCTGCGTCCTTAAGTGGGCCAGTACCAACCAGACTGGTGAGAGCAGGCTGTGGACACCTGTTCCTGTGCCAGTTAGAACTCCGCTCCTGGATGAAAAATGCTGCCGCCATTTTCTTTAAGCCCAGAAGCTGGAGATGGAGTCATTTCCAGCGCTGGAGAGGAAGCCACGTCATTCCTCTTCCAAACAGCGGAAAGATGGCGCCGGGCTCCCACTCCTCTGTAGGAGACCTGCCAACCGACGCCATTTCTTCACTGCCAGCCGTCCCCGCGACCTAGTAGGAACCTCCAGGAGTCTGGGAGCACCATGAGAGCAACTGCTGCAGATTCCGGCGCTCCCCATGGACAGCTCTCCTGTTAAATGGACACCCAGGTAAGTGGGAGAGAGGACAGTGGTCCCTGAAGTTCTGGGTAGCCCACTGTACCCAGGGTCCTTCAGTACTCAGGGGGCTCTTCCAAATCTGCTGTCCCCTGAGAAAAAAGGGAGACCCCCCCAGGAAGGGTCCAAAAAGCTTCCCAAGCTTGTGGCCCGGCTCCCAGGGAGAGACAACCAGCCCCAGGCCTAGGGTCTTAGAAAAAAATTAACAGTTTCACTGTGGGGAAACACAATCAAGAACTGAGGAGCACAGGGAGGGGCAGGGGTTTTTAACAAATTTGTTGATTGTGTTTCCTGTCAGGTGGGACCAATCGTCTCTCAGGCACAAGTAACAAGTGTGTAACATATGCTAGGTGATGAGGTGTAAATATGATGCATATCAACTGGGATCCAATACCATGGGGACACTACATTCTAGCTATTTTCCTGAAAAAAAAAGAACATTGGGAGTTTATGTGTGCAAATTAAACATTTTCTCTGTCATCTTCGGAAAGTGAGGTGAAGAGGTATTTTTCCCACTTTGTAATGAATGAGAGTTCTGCTTTGGAAGTAAGGGGGTGGGGGCTAATTGATGGATTGACTGCAGTACAACCAACCTGCCCATATACAGATCAAAATTTGACCGGTTCCTGCTGAATTTTCAGTCTATCTATGGCCGACTTAAAGCGGATGTGCCATGGGAACAAAATATTAAAAGTCAGCAGCTACAAATACTGCAGCTGCTGACTTTTAATATTAGGACACTTACCTGTCCTGGAGTCCAGCGCCGATCGCAGCAGAGCACGAGCGATCGCTCGTCACTCTGCTGCTCCCCCCGCCATCCACGCTCAGGGAACCAGGAAGTGAAGCGCTGCGGCTTCACTGCCCGGTTCCCTACGGCGCATGCGCGAGTCGCGCTGCGCCCGCCGATTGGCTCACACGCTGTGTGCTGGGAGCCGAGTGTTCCCAGCACACAACGGGCGACAGACGGGATGTGACGGAATGCCCGTCTTTCGCCCGTATCGTGTGGCCGGAAGTGGGTGCAAATACCTGTCTTTAGACAGGTGTCTGCACCCCCCTCCCCCCTGAAAGGTGTCAAATGTGACACCGGAGGGGGGGAGGGTTCCGATCAGCGGGACTCCACTTTAGGGTGGAGGACCGCTTTAAAAGGCAGCTTAGAGGATGCCAAAGAAAAGCATTCCTTATGGCATGTTAGCAAAATATCAGGCAAACAAAAAGTTTAAATAGACATAAATCTGGCTAAAATATGATATAGGAAGTACCTGTATGGTCTTAGCCCTAGAGGCCTTGCACTTCTCAAAAAGTCTCCAATGATGCACTATAACACCAGGTTTGTACAAATGTTATTGGTACGTGTTGGTATGTATATACCTCCTGGTAGGTTAAAAACCGTAACGTCTGTATTCATGCCTTGTATTCATTCCTTGCACACAAGGTGTGAGTAAGTGCAGCACTGTAGCTGTCTGTATTCATGCTGGGTGTGAATGTATATTCTTTGCTTCTGTTGATGCCAGTCTACAGCATGTTGCCACATCTCATGTTATGTGCATCTGCAGAGACATGTTAATTCACCCATATGCAAGCAGTTTTGTGGCACTGTAATCCAGGTTCCTATCATAACTGTAGTTGGTAGGTTGCCTGGTTCCTTCCTAAAATTTAGACAATCAAGAGGAGATGTTTTCAGAAAATGGGCAGCATTAGGCCAATAACAGAAAACATCTGTGTTTTCTATGTACAAGGACACTTTTTTTTAGTGAATTCTGAATGGCAGGTTAAAGTATAACTTTAGATAAAGTGGAGAGGGATTACAACAGCTGTTATAGAGATTCATCCTCTCTATTTGTCCTGTTTACTATTATCATTGAAAATCAAAGCTAAAGAAAATCCCAAATTTTGGGTTGTCCCCATAAAAAAAAAAAAAGAAGAAGAATGCCACGTACACATACACTGTGAATTGTTTTCTGATGAAATGTTGGCTCAAACTTGTCTTGCATACACACAGTCACACAAATGTTGTCGGAAATTCCGAACGTCAAGAACGCGGCCACGTACAACATTACGACGAGCCCGAGAAAAATGAAGTTCAATGATTCCGAGCATGCGTCAAACCGATTCCGAGCATGCTTAGGATTTTTGTGCGTCGGAATTGACTACAGACAATACAGAATACAGAATAAATCTGGTCTTCAAGTGCATAAGCAATACATGAAGGTCCCTTTTATTATTCCTAGACTGTAAGCTCTAATGAGCATGGTAATCCGATTCCTCTTGTACCAAATTGTAATGTAATTGTAATGTCTGCCTTCATTTTGTTAAGTGCTGCGCAAACTGTTGGTGCTATATAAATCCCGTATAATAATAATAATAATAATAATAATAATAATAATAATAATAAATAAATAAATAAATCGCCAAAAAGTTTTGCCTATAGTTTTACTTTAATCCTAGGCTAATTTGATACAATACAGTGGAACCTCTCATTGTGAGTAATGCAGTTTACGAGCTATTTGAAAAATCCCAATTCGCTTTGCGAGCATTGCCTCAGAAGACAAGCAGGATTCAAGCCTCTGGGGTATGCAGTACCCCTTTAGACCAGAGGTGCGAGGGCGATGGTGACACTCGGAGACATTCTTTTTCTGAGTGTCTCCGGGCCCCCGCACCTCTGGCTACATGCGGTACTGCATAGACAAGCAGTGGCCGTGGAACGGATTATCTGAGTTTCCATTATTTCCTATGGGGAAACTCACTTTGATATACAAGTGCTTTGGATTACAAGCATTCTTCTGAAATGAATTATGCTTGTTGTGATCCAAGGTTTTACTGTACTTGTGTATTAACCTTGTGCAAAAGGCAGCAGTTGTCAGTAACACCTAACAAGTAATTCTACATTAGCTATTACAGGTTCTACTTAAAGTGGGGGTTCACCCTAAAAAAAAAATTAAAAAAATTTGTCTACCATGCCATCCAGCATACTAGCGTCAGCTACAGTATGCCTTTATTTTTTTCGCTGTACTCACAGTATAATCCATTAGTTACGTTTCAGACTCCCGCAGGGAGTAGGTGTTCCTATGAAGAGGGGAACATGATTGACGGCCGGCTATGGCGCGTCACGCTTTCCAAAAATAGCCGAAATAGGACTTGGCTCTTCACGGCGCCTGCGCAGTCAGCTCCTAGTCTGTGCGCAGGCGCCGTATAGCTCCGTGAGTCTGAAACGAAACAAATGGATTAAAATGTGAGTACAGCGCAAAAAAATTAAAATAAAGGCATACTGTAGCTGACGCTAGTATGCTGGAGGCCATGGTAGAAAGTTGTTTTTTAGGGTGAACCTCCGCTTTAACTACGGTGTCAGGTGGCATTTGATTGGTTGCTAAAGAGTGCTGTACATCCCTGTTGATTGTTACATAAAATCCATGGTGTGGCAAACATGTGAGAGATAAAGAGGACCAGGGATAGGAGAAATATGAGAAGGAGAAACGAGAGTGAAAGCAGATGGTTATAGGATTTAAAGGATTTAGATTTGTGCTTCGAGGTGGATGGTGGTGGCTTAAGGCCACGCATTACAGTTAGTAGTTCATAAGAGTAAAACAAGAACTGACAGGAAAGAGGATCTAAAATCAGGAGAGTACGTAGAGTGTACTTTGTAAAATAATTATGGGAATGGGATGGGTGAACATTATACATCCAGATGTAAAAAGCCAGATAGTCATGTATCCAGGAGACAAAGAGCTGAGCAGGTGGGCAAACAATACCAAGGTCTTTGTGTGGCACCCATACATGTACACCTCCCGTCTCTTATCTGCTTGGATAATGTTTGAACAGTGCAAAAATATAATGATCTACTTGCAATTAGCCATCACAAGTTTTCATTTCTTCTCAAATCCAGATTGTCCAATAATCAGTCTGTCTGAGATTGAGCGTACATTAGGATTGGTGATGCAATATCTGCATGCCTGGCTACCTACGCACCCTGCAACCTCCAGATTTCTGCAAATGATAGAATCTATTCAAAGCAGTATTGAATCCATAAGCAAATATTTATTATATTGGAGCTTGCCCGTTCTTATGCCGCGTACACACCATCACTTTATGTGATGAAAAAAAAACGACATTTTCTGTGAAGTAAAAAACGACGTTTTTGAAACTTCAATTTTAAAAAACGACGTTGCCTACACACCATCGTTTTTTCACAATGTTCTAGCAAAGCGAGGTTACGTTCACCACTTTTTTCCATTGAAGCTCGCTTCATAACTAGCTTCTGGGCATGCGCGGGTTTAAAAACGTTGTTTTAAACGTCGTTTTTTGCTACACATGGTCAATTTCTGTGAAGTAAAAAACGAAGTTTTGAAAAACGGACACATAAAATTGAAGCATGCTTCAATTTTTTTTGTCGTTTTTCACAAGACATAAAACGACGTTTTCCCCCACACACGGTCATTTATAGTGACGTTGTTAAAAACTTCGTTTTTTTTCATCACATAAAGTGATGGTGTGTACGCGGCATTAGATGCAATGATGGCTGCATTTGTTTTTTTTAGGTTTTCCTTCTTCTACGATCATCTGGCCAGTAATTCAGTTTTTCAAAAGAACAAGTTTTCTGGCAGATTTACGAGTTGAGACAAACCATTTTTTTTTTTCATAATTTCTTTTATTAATTTTTTTCCAAACAAAACAATAAATACATATAAAATCAACATACAGACTTACAACATATTGGTCTCAATAGGTACCTCTTATACCTTAAAGAAAAAAAAAAAAACAAAGAATATAAAAGGGAGAAAACTTCATCTGTCACTAGTGCTACAGGATTACTCCCTTCCCACTTGCCCCATGTCTAGCTTTCCCTTTTAGCAGTGGGGGGTAGGGGGGGGGCGACGGGGCAGGGTAAAGATGGCAGGTACAAGAAGAGAGGAGAGAGGAGGAGAGGAAAAACAGAAGGAAAAGAGAGAAAAAAAAACAAAAACAAATCCAGGGGTAATAAATTCTCCCTATTGTGTATTTACAAAGTGTAAACAGAGGGAAGGCCAAATTCCCTACATTGTGAAAGAGAGAAAAAAAGGAAAGAAAAAAAAAAAAAGTATAAGATCAAAAAATTTAATACATGGGGGAAATCACCCCTATTGTGCATATATTGTTATTATTTTACTATTGTATTGCGTGCAGAAACCCACCTCACCCCAAAAAAAAAAAAAAAAATTAAAAAAAAAGGGATAGAAAAAAAGGATAGGTGAAAAGTCTAAAACAATTATTCCGGGGGGAATAAATCCCCCTATTGTGTGTTTACATGGTGAAAACTAGAGGGATAATCAAGTTCCCTACATTGTGAAAAGAGAACAGAGAAAGAAAAAAAAGAGAAAAAAATATAATTAATATAGGGTGAAGATCCACCCCTGTTATGTATAATATTATTGTTACTAAAGTTATAGGGTGCTATCATATCCCTATCCAAGGGAGAATAAAAAAAAAAAAAAAAACATTTCAAAAGGTTTAATATAAGGGGGAAAAAACACCCCTATTGTGCATATATTATTATTATTTTAATATCATTAACGTGCAAAAACCCACCTCCCCGACATAAGAAATAGAAATAAAAAAACTATAAATAAAAAGATGAATAGGAAGGGGAACATGGTCCCCTATATTATAAAGAGTGAGAGAAAGAAGAAATTATTATGGGGAGAATAATTCCCCTTATTGTGTATAATACAGAAGAAACCAAAGGAAAAAAAGAAAAAAGAGAAAAAAAAAAAAAAAAAAAAGAGGGGGGGCGGGAGGGCACCTAAGTCCGGACCACCCTCCCCCTCTATTCCTCTCCTTCCTCTCCCCCCCCACCCACCCTGCCGACTCCCAACCCCCTGTATTCCCTCCATCCCTTCCAGGTCGTCTCATATCTCGGCCTGGATTCAACATGAAAGGACCACAGTTCCAGAGACAAACCATTTAACACTGGCATGGGTGCATACTGTATAATGATCAGCTTTTATTTATGTAAAATTTGTATTCCAAAAAAGAAAAAACGGTTTGCTTATAAAGGAATAACTGGAGTTTTGTTTCAAGTAGTGTATTTAAATTTGCTAGTACATCTAACACTCCCTTCCTCCAACTGACAATGCTGCAGTTCAAAAGGAGCCCCCATGTGCTCCTTCATACAGAGTGGGGACACTAAAGCCTTGTACACACAATCAGATTATTGGATGAATGTCAGTTTTTTGTTGTCTCAAATCGAAAGTTAAAAAGGTTACTCACCATCAGAAATTTTTCGTAAGACAGAATTCAACATCAGAAGTGACGTAATGTGTTGAATTGTTTTGTATGTGTTCTTTCATTTCTGAGCATGCCTAGTCTTGCTCTTCAGATTTTTTTTTTTTTTGGGCCGAATACCGTACTAATGAAAAGAAAAATTGAACGTTGTGGTCGTGTAAGACAAAAATGCTGGAGCCTGTATATACAGTTTGACGAAAATTTGTAACCAGCTGTCAAAAGAAGCATACTAACGATCAGAAAATAGGCAGATCATTCATCGGACAAAATTTTAGATTTTCTGATCGTGTGCTCTGGGTTTAGTAAAGAAAAAAAAAAAAAAAAACACTCATACAGTGGGGAAAATTATTTGATCCCCTGCAGATTTTATAAGTTTGCCTACTAACAAAGAAATAAAAAAGGTCTATAATTTGTCCCATAGGTGTATTTTAAAATGTTAGGAGACAGAATATCAACCACAAATCCAGAAAAACACATGATACAAATATTATAAAGTGAGTTGCAGTTCAGTGAGTAAAAAAATAATAATTCTGTCTTTCACAGACTGGCTACAGCAGTGGCAAGTAATTTGCACCCCCTAATCCATGGACTTACCTATTCTCATCTCACACCCGGAGGATGCTGCCACCACATAAAGAGCAGCACACTCGGGACAGCAACCCACCATAGCCCGGCTGCCCCCCCATGCTACGCCACTGCCCAGAGACAGCGGGTGCACACTGATTAAAAAGCCTGGCCATGAGTTGGCTGATTAGAAGATTGTTGTCACATAAGAGGAAAAAAATAGGATTTTTATAACAGCTTACCTGTAAAATCCTTTTCTTGGAGTACATCACGGGACACAGAGCAGCCATAGTAATTACTATGTGGGTTATAAGGAGGACAGGAAGTCCCCCTCTATATAACCCCTCCCACACAGGAAGTACCTCAGTTTTTGGAGCAATGCAATATATATATATATATATATATATATATATATATATATATATATATATATATATATATATATATACACACATACACACTCATTTTTGTTGCCAGCAGTTTAGACATTAACCACTTACTGGGCACATATACCCCCTTCCTGCCCAGGCGAAATTTCAGCTTTCTGCACTATCACGCTTTGAATGACAATTGTGCGGTCGTGCAACGTGGCTCCCAAACAAAATTGACATCCTTTTTTTCCCACAAATAGAGCTTTCTTTTGGTGGTATTTGATCACCTGTGCGGTTTTTATTTTTTGCACTATAAACAAAAATAGAGCGACAATTTTGAAAAAAAAACAAAAAAAACAAAACACAATGGCCCAGATTCAGGTAGATCGGCGCATCTTTGTGCCGGCGTATCGCATCTCATATGTGCTACGCCGACGTAACTCTGAGAGGCAAGAGCAGTATTCACAAAGCACTCGCTCCCAACGTTGCGCCAGCGTAACGTAAATTGGCCGGCGTAAGCCTGCCTAATTCAAAGTAGGAAGGTAGTGGGCGTGATACATTTAAATTAAACCGTCACCCCATGCAAATGAAGGGCCGAACGAACGGCGCATGCTCAGAATCACGTAGAATTTACTCCCTAAGATACGACGGCTCAATGCCTACGGCGTGTACGTAACCTACGCCCAGCCCCATTCACGTACGACTTACGTAAACGACGTAAAATCCGACGGCTGTTCCGACGTCCATACGCGAACATGACTTACACCTGCTTTATGAGTCGTAACGTTACGCCGGACGTACGCCTTACGTAAACGGCGTAGATTACAGCGACGGGCGTAAGTACGTTCGTGAATCGGCGTATATCGCTCATTTACATATTTGACGCGTAAATCAATGGAAGCGCCCCTTGCGGCCAGCGTAAATATGCGCCCAGGCTCCGACGGCGTAGGAAACTTACGTCGGTCGGATGAAGCCACATTTCAGGCGTATCTAGCATTGAGAATCAGGCGCATAGATATGATGGCGCATCTGGGCACTTACGCGGCGTATAGAAAGATACGTCGGCGTAAGTGCTTTAAGAATCTGTGCCAATATTTTTTACTATAATAAATATCCCATTTAGAAAAAAAAAAAAAAAAATTGTTTTCAGTTTAGTCCGATACGTATCTACATATTTTTGAAGAAAAAAAACCCGCAATAAGCATATAGTGATTGGTTTGCACAAACGTTAAAACACCTACAAAATAGGCATCCCTGGCTCTGTGACTGCCGATCGCGGGTGCCTGGAGGACATCGCGACCGCCAGGCACGCGCATCGGCACCAGTGTGACACGGCGCGTGCGGCCAGAGGCCTTATATTGACGGCCTCCCGGCAGATCAGAGCCACCTTGCGGCCGTAAACAGTCAGCCGCAGGGTGGCAAGTGGTTAATAGTTGTGTGTTGAGTTATTTTAAGGGGACAGAAAATGTACTCTGTTATATAAGCTGTACACTCACTACTTTACATTGTAGCAAAGTGTCATTTCTTCAGTGTTGTCACATGAAAAGATAGAATAAAATATTTACAAAAATGTGAGAGGTGTACTTACTTTTGTGAGATACTGTAGTTGATGGTGTAGGTGGCCTTGGAGAACGTTAGTGCTTTAAAATAAAAGAAGGAGGAGGGATTAATGCTAGCGTATCCAAATCCAAAACCATAACTGTAATATATTGCAACTTACTAGTCCTTGGCGTGGTGGCTGCTTTTATTTTTTCAAGCTTCACCTGGTGATCCTCCAAATAACAAACATCCTGTCCCTGGGTGGCTACGTCATTCTTCCACTGTATCCTATGAGGGAGCCATAGTTGTCACCCTAGGCTGTTCTCCTAGTGTGGACTACAAACATGTCTGTATCTCTTCATCTCCATTACATGGGTGGCATGGCAATTGGTAGTCTACAGAAGATAATTAGAAAAGGTATTCTTTGGTGCAGCTCACAGGAAGTTACAAGCACACAGCATTTCTGGCAAGATCAATAGGTATTTGCTGAAAATATTCTTAGCCTGAAAAAAAAAAAAAAAAAACCAAGGCCACCATCACATTTAAAGACTGTAAGCTGCAATATATTGCATTTGTTGTTCTTGTCTTTAATTATTTTTAAAGCTGAATGCCAGGTATGGATGTTATAGCATAGCTACGTTGATCCAGCTTTTAAAGTAAGAAAGTAAGCTTGTAAGTATACACACATTCCATAACCGTGGATCCTGGAGCTCACTGCAGTATTCTTTGCTACTATCTTCCGGCTCCCATGCTGAGCAGCGCTGCTGCATAGTGAACACAGGAGGTCACTCCAATGAATGAAAAGTGATCTCTGATTGGACCAAGTGGAGCCGCCGCACCTTGCCGGAATGAAGTCTCCCGCGCGCACAGAGGCGTATCTAGTGAAAATAGCGCCTATGGCAAGCACTGAAACTGCGCCCCTGTCGAAACATTTGAAACCCATCTTTTAGATAACCTTAACAAAAAAAAAACAGCTAACAAAACTAGTGATATTTATCATCCCTTGTGATACCTTGGGTAGTGACATATCCTCTTTATGGAGAAATCTGGGGTTTATTAGACCCCTGATCCCTCCTCTGCCCTCCAAGGCCAGGTAAATGCAGAACCAATACTGGAAGTGATGAAATCTTCCTCACTTAAGGCCTCAGTTTTCACAGAGGAGAGGGAGAAACTGATGTTCCTCCTTCTTCTTTGTGCGCTGCCAATCCGACCAGATAGAATGGGAGAGCGTGGGAGAACAGAGGAGGGCTGTGGCTGAACGCAGCAAGGATAGCGCTGCCATTGTCCATTAGCAAAGGTGCTGAAAAGGAGATCCTGCCTATGCTCAGGAGGAGGGAAGAAGAGACCCTCAGACCCTGGTAAGTGCCTTGCTGCCCAGCCACTCAACAGCGCCCCCTTCATATGGCGCCCATGGCACTTGCCATGGCTGCCATACCCTAGATACGCCACTGCACGCGCATACGCGGGAGTGACGACATCGCCGCTCCAGCCAATCACAGCGCTGGAGCGGCGATACCCGGAAGACACGCAGAGGCAAGATGACATCTCGCTCGGCGTGGACCAGGTAAGTTCTCCACAACTCGTTCCAAGGTAAGTATTTCATAATGAGCTAGTATGCTGTGCATACTAGCTCATTATGCCTTTCAGGTGTAAAAAATAAATAAAAACTTGTTGCGGGTATACAACCGCTTTAAAGTGTTACTAAACACACAACAGTAAAATCAGTCTGTATATACAGTAAAGCATGCTTGTTCTACTCACTGTGGAACCTAAGGAGTTAACCCTCTGCATTGTGTAAAAAGGCTGTTGACCCTCCCCTTTTTCCACTGTCCCCAAACCATCTTCTGATAGAACAGAGCCTTGAGGGCAAGCTGCACATGCTCAGTTTGTTGTGCATTGCTAGTTTTTGTTCTTGGGAGAGCGCACATGATCAGCACAGGGCCAATCAGCACTGTCCACACAGAGGGTCGGGGTCCTGCAGCCTCAATGGACGATCAAGGGAGAATGAAACTCCAACTACAAGTTTTAGGCTGGGTTCACACTATTACACTTTATTGTCCTTCAGACTTTAGGAGGGCCGGATTGTGGCCAGCAGGGGCAGAAAATGTCAGGGCCCAGCATCAGTGAGAATAAATATGGCCTCAGGGTTGGTGGTCAATAGGAGGAGGAGTATTCCCCCTATTAGTAGGAGGAATAGTATCCCATCATTGGTATCCATCAAACTAAGGCACCATAGAAGTCACAAGACTGCTCTAACTGCTGATGAGAAAAGGTATTTAGCAGTTTATACTAAATTATTATACAGGATTTATATAGCGCCAACAGTTTGCGCAGCGCCTTACAACATGGGGGCAGACAGTACAGTTACTATACAATGCAGGAGGAATCAGAGAACCCTGATCCTTGGATCCCTTTCGCACTGGGGCATTGTGATCGTCGGCGGTACAGCAGTGCTTTACCGTTGTTTTAGCGGTGCTTTCCGGCCGCTAGCAGGGCACTTTTAACCCCCGCTAGCAGCCGAAAAAGGGTTAAAAGCGCCTGCAAAGTGCCGCTGCCCATTGATTTCAATGGGCAGCGGCGCTGTAGGAGCAGTGTGTACACCGCTCCTACAGCACCTCAAAGATGCTGCTTGCAGGACATTTTTTTGACAGCAGCCAGCGCACTGCTCCAATGTCACATTGGAGAGAGACAGGAGAGCAGGGTTGGACTGGCCATTGGGACTACAGGGAGTTTCCCGGTGGGCCGATGGCTCAGTGGGCCGGCTTAAGTGACAGCGGACTGCCACCCCCTCCGCTCCTCTGTCTCTCCCTTTCCGCAGTGCTCACCTCCCCCACCGCAGCGCTCATCTGGGGGGAACAAAGAAGCAGGGGGAGGACCAGGAGGGACGACAGAGGAGCATGGGGGAGGGGACAGACAGCTGACTCAACAGCTATGGCCTGGGAGTTTCTCACTTCTGCCTAAACTTGTCCCATAAGGGACATAAAGTAGAATAGCTAGTGGCGGGGAAGAGGGGGCTTGGGTGACCCGGGGGGGGGGGGGGAGCGGGAGTTGTGCGGCTGCCATGGGAGAAACCTGTCAATGTGGGCCAGTCTGGATGAAGTCCAGGGCCAAATTTTCGTCCCAGTCCAGCCCTGCAGGAGAGGCACTTTACAGGCACTATTTGTAGCGCCTCAGTATGAAAGGGGTCTTAGAGTTTACTAAAATAATTGCATTTCTGTTTACTGTGGGAGACCAGATATAGTGAATGTAGGGGTCCTGGGTTTAGTAACACTTTAATTATTTGCTAGAAAATCCCACTGTTAATTTTTTTTATATTAAAAAAAAAAAAAGGGGTATCGTGAATATATAGAAAATATACAAGACTAAAAATGTTTTAAAGTATTAAGAATTATATAGAAAATATACCATAGCATGATATAAAAAAAAAAATTAAAATATATAGAAAAGACATCATAATTACTATACATATTATATACAAAAAAATACTCTTAAAAAGCAGACTTTACAGTTCAAAATAATGCAAATCTCTGAGGGGAGGGAGGGGGGCCCAAAGGTTAAGCAGCAGCCCTATGCACAGCAAGCTTCACTCCTATCTACAGCAGCAGCACAGAGAGCCTGAGTCAGCTCTGCAATGAAAAGACACACAGGCATCACATTTCACCAGCCCACTTGATTTGAACCGCTGCCAAGGTAGGTGAAAGACCTCATAAATATGCAAAGCAGGAAGTTTTCAGAGAGCAGATTCATGTAAATCCTCCATGAATGGCAGCTGATCAGATCTCCAGAACAATGGAAAAGTTGCAGGCTGACAAAGCTTGCTGTCACCGGTGCACCAATCAACGCAGCAGACCCCTTTTTAGCAGCAAGATTTTTTTTTTTTCACTTTTTCTCGTGGATGGGGGCTGATCACATTGTTAGTTCTTTCCCCCCTCCTCTTACCCAGACAGAGAAGGGAGGGGTTAGTAGGCTGTCCCTTGCAACTCCCAGCAGCGGCCATTTTAACTGTGGGCAGCATGCTATAATGTTGCCAGTAAGTGAAAACTGATCTTTTTTTTTTTTTTGTCTTCAACAATAGCTTTATTTTTAAATAGCCGAGCCCCTGGTTTTTATGGCAGGCGGGCGATCCCAGCAGCAGCAGCAGCAGCCAGTGACACCTTCAATCTCCTGGCCGATTCATCAGCTAATATTGCATTGTAATAACTTGCATCTCCCCCCCTCTTCCCCATGACATCATTGCAGCCTTGATTGAATTGTGGAGGTGTGATTAAAGAGCTGCATGTCAACAGATCAAGCCTGCAGTGAACAAAGGTAGTATGCACATGAAGGGGGGCATAGTTTGCTAAAAGAGGAAAAAAATAAAAAGGAATGAGGTTTGTGTTTGTATGGTAGGAGTTTAAAATGGCACACTGCCTTTTTTTCCAGGCTGCAGAAGGGGGGAGCTGGGGGATAGTGCAGTCTGAGGGACACTGCCCTCCCATCCAATCACAATCCGCCTATTTGCCATTGCAAAGTTGTTAACCCCAGAGTCTTGTGGCTGCCTCCGCTTCTAATCTTCTTTGGGCTTTTCTTTTTTTCTCTCTTCTTCTTTTTTTTACAAAGCTTGGAAGATTTGGGTTGAAGAAAGCTCTTCTCTCATCAGACGACCATGGAACTAAGTAGGACTCCAGATCTGCTCTGCCATCTCAAGATGTTTGGAAAGCCATCTGCTGCTTGGATATTGTTTCATAGACCCCGGCACAGCTCTCTGCCTTTATATTGTTTTAAGAATTCCTCCCTGGGGCTTGACACCCTCATCACCTCCTTGCCTAAGAGGTAAGTTCACAATCGACCCCCCCATATTAAGTTGCCCCCCCTGTCTGGTGGGTGGCTTTCTCTTGAAATGTTCTCAGTTCTTCACTATTGCTACTTTTCTTTTCTTTAGAACAATGTTGATTATTGATACATATTTTTTTTTATATTGATATTTGTGTGTTTGTTTTTGTTTTTTAGTTGTTGGCAGGGAAGGTGTTTTCAGCACCGCTGCAGTGCGTTATACAATGTCCATGTGTTTTTATTTTAATTGTATTTATTTACTAAATAGTGTCTCTATGGATCGTAATCCTTTTATTTAAAGATCTCTTCCACTGTCGTGCTGTTTTAAAATAGTTACATTTGATGTGTATTTTTTTTTATTTATTTTGTAGCTTGTGACAGTAAAAAAAAAAAAAAAAAATGCAAAGATTTTTTTTTTTTTTTTTTTTTTATATATATTTTTTTTTTTATTTTTTAAATTTTTTTTTTTTTGCAAAGGATCAGTGAAATAAAATAGGAAGCAACAGATTAATGTGAATTGTATGTCGTGGTGCGATCTGAATCGTTTGTTTAATGCACAGTGGAGAGAAGGAGGAGACTTGTACAAGAGGGTTTTATTCTGATCTAAGTTATGGCTGGTACTAAATGGTGGTTCTTCACATTGGAGAAGATCAGCTCCCTCTATAGAGATTGCTGCCTGTCGTAGGCTACTGGTGGGATGATCTATTGGCCATACATGGGCTTCTCAGTGGCTTGTATTTCAGAAGAAAACAATTGCAGACGCATTTTTGCATTTTGATGATTCTTTTTGTGTCTATTATATATATAATTTTTTTTTTTTTTTTTTTTTTTTTTTTTTGCACACGGTGGGAGTTTGTCTTTTATACATTGATCTGTGTTGGTGGCGCTGTGGTGCTCTTAACCAATTTTATATGTCAGTTACACTAAGAGAAAGGGGAGAGAGGTGGGGCAAGGTTTGATCTGATCTGTGTACATTCTATGCCAACAATCTGGAATTGTCTCCCTGTACAGCCATGCAGGTGCTGATGGGGGTCATAACAATTAGGAAGGTGGTTTTTATTGCTTAGCTCATTTTATTTTTATTTTTATTTTTGGAAATAGGAAGCTGAAAAGATCTTCTTCATTAAAGTCAGACAATGGCAATCGGAACAATATGTGATCTATTTTCCAGGCTGCTGAGCAATGCATGGGGGTTTAAATTGGAGGGGAGGGGGTGCCATTATTGTTCTTTAGGAACATTGCATGAGCGCTATTTAACAATTTAAAACATGAATAAAGCAAAACTATTGAAGATATCTGAATATTTTGCTCTTCTAAATTTATTTATATATATATATATATATATATATATATATATATATATATATATATATATATATATATATAATTTTTTTTAATAATTATGTATAATATTTTAGATGCAGTGTGCTTTTTGTATTTTATTTTTGAATTTTTCTTTGATTCCAGCGACACAATACGTTTTACTTTTTATATACATATTTGCTTTATTAAATAAGTTATTAGCGTTATATACTTGGTATTACTTTATATAGTAAATATTTACTTTAAAAAGCATTATTACCATGATATATTTTATTATTTATACAGGATTACTATAGTGCCAACAGTTTGCAACACTTTACAACATTGGGGTAAACAGTACAGTTACAATACATTTCAATACAGGAGGAATCGAAGGGCCCTGCTTGTTATATATGTTACTTTATCATTTATTTATTACTTTATATACAGTAGTATATATTTTATTGACTTTATCAGCATTTATTACGTTTTTATATATAATTACTTTCACGTTATTTACTTTTTTTTTTTTTTATACATAAATATTATATATATATATATATATAATCAGCATTGCTACACTATATGTGAAAGAAAATGTATATATTAATAACTTAACAGGGTTATTATTTTATCATTGTTAGTTTGCTGCATTGTACATGATTAAAAATCAACCAAACGAATCATTAGAATGCAGAATTTCGAAGTATAGGCTCCAAATTTTAAAACAGGATTCCGAAGAATAAGCCTCACATTATATAGCGGGATTCTGATGTAGAAGCCCCCTAATTATATAGCATTAGCAAGTATTAAAGGAATGTGAGAGTGTTTAAAAAGTTGCACTTTAGTCCATTTTGAGGGCGTGTGTTCTGCTACAGTCAAAATGGCTGTTCTGTCAGAACATTCCTATGTGATCCTTGGATCTGTTTGGAGCATGTGAAATAATGGAAAAAATGAGGGGGAGGGTCTAATTTTAATGTGATTCTAAATGGCATGATTACTGAATTTAAGTTACTTGATAGAAGCTTAAAGGAGTTGTAAAGGAAAATGTTTTTTCACCTTAATGCAATCTATGTATTAGGGTGAAAAAACATCTCATACTGCCGACCCCCCCCCCCCCATACTTGCCTGACCCCTCGAAAGTCCCGCGCGCGGTCCCGCGATCCTCTTCGCCACTCAGCCTGGCTGCTGATTGTCTACAGCGGATGGATTGAGAGCAGCGCAGCCATTGGCTGGCGCTGCTGTCAATCACATCCAGTGACGCGGCATGCCGAGGGATACAGTGAGCGGCTATGGCCACTCGCTGTATCACGGGAGCGCGCCCGCAATTGGTGACCACCATGCGAGCTCTCGCATGACTGTGGTGACTAATTGTGGGGCGGACCAGAGACAGCCGCTGAGGGACCCCAGAAGACATGGATCGGGGCCACTCTGTGCAAAACGAACTGCACAGTGGAGGCAAGTATGACATGTTTGTTTTAAAAAAAAAAAAAAAAAAATTTCCTTTAGTAATGCTTTAAAGGGGTTGTAAAGGTAAATGTTTTTTCACCTTAATGCATCCTATGCATTAAGGTGAAAAAACATCCGATGGTACTGCCCCCCCCCCCCCCCGAGCCCTCGTTTTACTTACCTGACCGTTCCAAATTCCCGGGCGCGTCCATGTGATGTTCTCGGGTTCCCAGCCTGGCCGTTGATTGGCTAGGCTGGGCGGATTGATAGCAGCGCAGCCATTGGCTGGCGCTGCTGTCAATCACAGCGGATGACGCGGCACACTGGGGGGCGGGGCCGAGTGATACAGTCGGCGGCTATGGCCGCTGCTGTATCACTCGCATGAAGGTAGAAAGCTTTTGCGAGGAGGAGCCGAGACAGCCGCCGAGGGACCCCAGAAGACCAGGATCGTGGCCACTCCGTGCAAAACGAGCTGCACAGTGGAGGTATGTATAACATGTTTGTTATTTTAAAAAACTAAAAATTTTGACTTTAGTGTTCGTTTAAAGCGACACTAAAGATAAAAATGTTTTTTGAAAAAAAAAATAAGAAACATGTTATTCTTCCACTGTGTGGCTCGTTTTGCACACAGTGGCCCCGATCCACATCTTCTGGGGTCCCTTGGCGGCTGTCATAGCTCCCCCTCTGCAAGCACTTTCCACCTTCATGCGAGAGAGCTCGCATGGTGGAAAGCACTTGCGGGCGCGCTCCCGTGATACAGCGGCGGCCATAGCCGCCGACTATCACTTTGCCCCCGGCGCGCTGCGTCATTGGATGTGATTGACAGCAGCGCCAGCCAATGGACTTTCGAGGGGTGAGGTATGTTTTTTGACTTTAATGCATAGGATGCATTAAGGTCAAAAAACATTTACCTTTACAACCCCTTAAAGCGGGGGTTCACCCTATCGACGAAAAAAAAAAATATTTTTTTATTCTACCATAAAATCAGGCATTGTAGCGCGAGCTACAGTATACCTGTCCCAAATTTTTTACCCCCGTACTCACCTTGTTCTCGTAGATTGAAGATACCGGGGAATGGGCGTGCCTATGGAGACGGAGGATGATTGACGGCCGGCTCTGGCGCGTCACGCTTCTCCGGAAATAGCCGAAATAGGCTTGGTCTTCACGACGCGTGCGCATAGCCTGTGCGCAGGCGCCGTGAAGAGCCGAGACCTACTCCGGCTGTCTTCGGGGAGAGTGACGTGCCAGGGCCGGCCGTCAATCATCCTCCCTCTCCATAGGCACGCCCATTCCCCGCGGGAGCCGAAAAATACGATCTCCGAGTACAAGGTGAGTCCGGGGTTAAAAAAATCGGGACAGGCATACTGTAGCTCGCGCTACAATGCCTGTCTCGATGGTAAAATGTGTCGGGGGGGGGGGGGGTGAACTACCGCTTTAACTACTGGCTCACAATGTTTGGATATTTGTTTTATATATGTAACTACAAGAATGACCCACTATAGGGGCATATTTATAAAGCAGTGAATCTAAGGCCCCTTTCACACGGGCGGACTGTTCATGTCTGCCTGTCCGTTTTTTTTTCGTCGGACGTGAACAGGCATTCCATGCAAGTCTATGGTGAGAAGGATGTCAGCGGTGACCATGATACGTTCGCTATCCACCCTGGTGGATCGGATCGGAAGAGATCTGATGAAAACGGACATGCTGTCCATTTTCGTCCAATCTCTCCATAGGAATCGACAGCGCTCGACAAGTCCCTCCCCGCTCAGTGAGCAGAGAGGGACCTGTCATCCGCCAGCTCAGCAGAGATCAAAAGAGAGATCTCCCGCTGAGCTGGCGGACACCGCTGCAACGGATCCGCTCGGTGTAAATGAGGCTTAAGGCCAGCCATACAAGATTTTAGTCTGGTCTGGTTCAACAGGAACCAGCTTGAGATTTGAACCATTTATTGGGCAGGCTAAATGTACCAAGTTAATCGATAAACTTGAGTCCAACCAGCCTGCCGGATTTGCTTGCAATTATTGCAAGTGGCTACTATAGCCGCTAGTGATGATCACTGCCTTCTCCCAGCCTGCTGACGCCCACCAGCCAGGAAAAGACAATTGCTCGGCAGGAGGGATTGTGCGAATGTATTTTATTCAATGGTTGCTGAAAAGAAATTTGCACCATCTTTGGCCTGCCTGACATTCACCAAACAATCGGTGCAGGTGAATCTTCAAGATGTGTTTTTAAATGGCAGTGATTGGTTTACCAGTATATGTCTTGGGGGGGAAACTCTACAGTTTTATCGCGTTGAGGCAATTTAGTTTGCATTTGTAGCGCTATGCAAGTTACTCCTTCATTCATCGTGGCTGATAATGAATTTTAATGTAAAGTTCGCTTTGTAGGTGACCGCCATGAAAATTTTAAACTTCTTCCTAGTAGTGGACCTGCACTGCAAAGGTTAACCGCTTGTTAAGGAATAGGGGATTTGGGAAAAGCTATTTTTACTTACCCGATCCACTGCTCCTGCGGATTGGTTCCTGCAGGCTTCTCTGCGCTGCTAGATTGGTTCCTGCAGGCTTTTCTCCCATACCCTCCAGCGGTCAAAGTTCTTCACTGCATCAATTTTGATGACATTAGATTAAAACCCTGCTCTGGATGTGAGAATGGTGAGGGACAGTTCACCGCTTACACATGGGGGTGCATAGTCTTCCAGAGGTGCAGAGGATCAGTTAAAGTGGAGGTTCACCCAAAATATCGGCTTCTTTCGGCACCTGGTGACGCGCTGTATGCGCCCGTCGGAAGGCTGTCAATCAAATAGGAACACCCAGTCTCGAAGATCATACCCGGAAGCGGCGGGAGAACATCGATCTCTAAAATGGTAAGTACGGCATTGATTTAAAAAAAAATACCCGTTTCTGCTCCCCTTAATTAGCCTAAATCTAATGTTAAAAAAAAATTCGGGTGAACTCCCGCTTTAAGTAAAAATGTCTTTACCATCCTCTACACAGAAACGAGCAGTAAAACCTCACAGTATGGGCCCAGCCATATTGCAAGGGAGGAGTTTTAGTATTACTGGAGTTGGGCTCTAAAATTGGACATGCAGGCAGTATCATGTAAAGTGAACCAGTCACAAAACGAACGCAGCAGGTGTTATCATCAAGAATACTTGGTGCTAAGTAAGCTAAAATCGCACAACCATTTCCTGTTTTACAATTCAATGCATTTAAAAAAGGGAACCTGTCATTTAAAGTGGATTTAAGTAAAAAAAATGAAATTTGCCCTGTGTTTCCGCCATTACAAAAAGAGCACCTAGACCCCTCAAATGCTTATCTAGGCCAATATGTTCCTTTTGCTTTATATAGAGCCATAGCAAAAATAGGAAAATGTATTACAGCTTACCAATCATTAGATGTAGCAACTGTATATTTATTTTTTTTCCTTTCTTAGGGCTCCAGCTAATACTTTTTAATCGGTTACAGCAAACTTTTTCTTTTAGGTATAAAAGTTGATTAATTTAAATGTGTTGCGCTTGAAAATAAAAAAAGACAAATCAGTCCATGTGTATTCAAAGCGGCACCAATGAAATGCCTTCACAGTGTGAATATGGGCAGAAGTTCTAATTGACTCAGCTCCTTCACCGCGTGAATAAACCACCACCATAAGTTTAAGATGTACTATTACCAAAGAGTATTGACCACCTATTACAGGTGGTCAAAAGTGGCTCATAAATCTCATCTCCATCCAAGGTTGTTTCTTCGCATACAAAGAGCAGGGGGGATAATCCATCTGTCTTTTACAAAAGTTTTATTAATAGACAATCCAACATATATGGTCAGCCATGGGTTGGTTACAGCTTGTAGTAAACAGACATGAAGTAAAAAAGAAACAAAAAAAAAAACGATAAATAATAGGAGAACATAAACAAAAATATTACACAGGTGACAAACCTAATGTCCAATAGGCCTTTCACTGTATTATGGCGGTCATATCATGCCTACAGACCTAAATGTCCAATTTATAGAATCTGGGATATCTGAACGAAGGCATGCATAGTCTAGACTAGAGTCTCCTAGTTGGAGAGGATAGAACAAAAACAAAATAATAAAGGGGAGGGGGGATTCAAAGAATTAATTAATTAATTTATATATATATATATATATATATATATATATATATATATATATATATATATATATATATATATACCATCGGCCCAATATCCATATTAACTTTAATGCATATTGAATGGAAAAGGAGAAAGAGAAGGAGAAAAAAGTCCACTGGGTATGTGTTGGGGAAACGTTGAGGGATCATCCAACTGTCACATGGGAAAACAATACTCCTCCTATCTCAAATCGTAGTTTCCAGTGTAATGTATCGCCAAAGAGAAACTCCACATGAATTAAACCAAATTTTAAGGATATACACCACATGTGTCCAACACAAGGCCCCCGGGCCGAATCCGGCCCTCCAGGTCATTTCATGTGGCCCTCGCACCTCTCCTGCAGCTGCAGGAGAGCTCCAGCCCTACTCTGGTCCTCCTCCAGACCCTTACTTTCTTCTTTCAAGCAATGCATCCAGATTCTTCCCAGCAGCGGCATAAAAAAAAGGGGGTACACTGTGATGTAGGGGGGACTCAACATATGATGGTGGGGTGGCTCTTGACCTCTAATGTAAGGGGATGAGTATGCGCTGGACTTCTAATCTTACAGATACAACCGGCCCTTTTGAGGGCAATCATAATGCTGGTGCGGCCCACGATGAAATTCAGTTCGACACCCCTGATGTACACTCTCAATACAAACATGAAACAATACCTGGCAAGTTTCGTCACAAGAGGACTTCCACGCCCTGGAAGAAGGTCTATTGCGACAAAAAAACGGTTTGGTAAAGCATCGTTTCATGTTTGGATTGAGCCCGTTGTTTTGGCTGATGGTTTTTTCTTTCAATTTAATGGCATGTCAGTGCATTACTTAAATAAAACCAAAATGTTAAGGATTTACACTATGTGGCATTTATCTCTTTGCTGATACATTCCATTGGATACTATCAGCAAAGAGATAAATGCCACATAGTGTAAATCCTTAAAATGTTGGTTTTATGCCATTAGATTGAAAAAAAAACGTCAGCCAAAACAACGGCTCAATCCAAACATGAAAACTGGAAACGATGCTTTACCAGACCTGGTTTTGGCGCAATAGGCCTTCTTTTGGGGGCATGGAAGAAGTCCTATTGTGACAAAACCGGTCAGGTAAAGGCATTGTTTCATGTTTGGACGAAGATGGGTTTTTTTTTTTTCTTTGGCAGTGCATTACTTGGTGTATATTAGGTTTTATTCATGTGGAGTTTATCTCTTTGGTGATACATTACACTGGATACTACGATTTGAGATGGGAGGAGTATCGTTTTCCATGTGACAGTTGGATGATCCCTCCTGCTCTTTGTATGCTAAGGAACAACCGTGGATGGAGCATATGAGATTTCTGAGCCCCTTTTGACCACCCGTAATAGGTGGTCAACACTCTAGTAAGAGTACATCCTAACTTTTATGGTGGTGGTCTATTCACATGGTGGAGGAGTTGAATGAATTAGAACTTCTGCCCATATTCACACTGTGAAGGTATTTCATTGGTGCCGCTTTGAAGACGCATGGACAGATTTGCATTTTTTATTTTCAAGCGCAACACATGTTGGGTTTTTATTTGTTTTTATTTTTATTGTCCTTGTTTATGTGATTATATCTCACATTAGTGGTGCTGCTATTTACACATCTAGTTATCCACGAGCGCAGTTTTATCTTGTTTTTCATTTATTTTAAATACCCCTGTCAGTGTTAAATGGTCTGTCTCATCCCTGTAACTGCAAGAGAGCTTTTCAAATGGGAAAAAAAAAGGGCTTACTAGCTGGATCACCAAATGATAATAGAAGAAAGAAAGCCTAAAAAGGAAATGAATGCAGCCATCACATTTTTAAGAATTGGTAAGCTCCAATATATAAAAAGTTTAATTGTGCGTTTAATAGTGCTTTTTAAGGTGTTGTAAAGGTTCGTTTTTTATTTTATAAATAGGTTCCTTTAAGCTAGTGCATTGTTGGTTCACTTACCTTTTTCCTTTTAACTTCCCTTCTAAATGTTTTTTTTCTTTGTTTTCTTTGTCTGAATTTCTCACTTCCTGTTCCTCCTCAGTAAGATGTTCGGTAAGCTGTTCTAAATGACTTTCCACCGCTCGGATGATGGTGGAAAGCTTACTGAGGAGAAACAGGAAGTGAGAAATTCTAACAAAGAAAAAAAACATTTAGGCTTCATTTCCACTGGCGTTTTTACAGCCACTTTTCTGAGCGTTTTTTACAGCTTAAAAACGCCTGTCCATGTTATTCTATGGCATCATGCACGTTTTTGAGCTGCAAATGGCATAGGCGTTTTTGAGCTGTAAAAAAAACGCAGGACCAGGGCGTTCTGAAGCTCCAGAGTAGAGCTGTAAAAACGCCAGACGTTAAAAAACGCGCAAAAACGCGCAAAAACGCTAAAAAACGCGACCGCGGCATTGTTAAAGCTGCAGCTCACAAAAAAAAAAATTTTTTTTTTTTTTTTTTTTTTTTTTTTTTTTACAAAATAAACATGGACAGGCGTTTTTAAGCTGTAAAAAAGCCTAACAACAGTGGCTGTAAAAACGCCAGTGGAAATGAAGCCTTAGAAGGGAAATCAAGGGAAAAGGTAAGTAAACCAACAATGCACTAGCTTAAGGAACCCATTTAGAAAAAAAAGACGGACATTTACAACCCCTTTTAAGCTCACTACACATTGTACAATTTTCCTTTTTAGATTTACCAAAAACATAGAATGAGGTCAAACCCAAACACTTTCAAATTGTATGCTGGACCTTTAGACTGCATGCGCCAGTGATGTCACTGGCTGCATCTAGGGTGAATATCTCCTAAACGGTGCAAGTTTAGGAGATATTCACAGTTCCTACAAGTAAGCCTTACCTGTAGGTATAAGTGGTAAAAAAACGTTTACTATCACTTTTAATTGCCTCTACATTTGATTGTTATTGGTTTGCAATAACTTAAGACGCAGTGATTGTGTCTAGTGTGTGTGTGTTTTTTTGTTTTTGTTTTTTTTTTCCTATTAAAATAACAAACATGTTATATTTGCCTCCTTTTGTGCAGTTGATTTTGCACAGAGCAGCCCAGATCCTCTTCCTTCTTGTGTCCCTGGCTGGAGCTCCTGGCCCCTCCCTCCTACTAGTGCCCCCGCAGCAAGCAGCTTGCTACGGGGACACCCAAGCCGGGCTGCATCTCTGTGTATCCATTCAGACACTGAGCCACGGTTCGGCCCCGCCCCTGTCTCTTCTGACTGGCTAACTGAGTTTGATTGTCAGCAGTGGGAGCCAATGGTGCTGCTGTGTCTCAGGCAATCAGAAGGGAGAGTCCCAGGTGGCTGAGGGACTTATGGACATTGCTGGATAGAGATGGCGCTCAGGTAAGTATTATGGGGGCTGAGGGGGCTGCTGCACACAGAAGGCTTTTTATCTTCTGCCTTTACAACCACTTTAATGGTGCTGCGGCTGCACAGAGGTGCAGGATCTGTAGGAGGAGTTCTGTCTTCCTCTCTGATGCTGACTGCTGAGACAAGGAGGAGGCAAAGGCAAGCCTCTGTGTGTCTGCCCAGAGAAGCGGAGGGTCTGGCAGAGAAGTTCTGTCCTCTCTGCTGCCAACTGCTGAGTCAAGGTGGGGTGGAGATGAAGGGGGTGCGGAATCTGCAGGAGAGGTGCGTGAGAGGACCAGATGAAATGGCCTAGTAGGCCAAATTTGGCCTATGGGCCTTGTGTTTGACCCATGTGCCATATATGGATCAGGATTTGGCTGATTTTAGCAGAGACTAGCCAAATTATGATTCCTGTATAGGAACTGTGGCTGTACAGAAATCAATCTACTGATTGACTGACTTCTGTACAACTGCCTGCTGGAAAGTTTCTACTCCATCAGTGCTGCAGGATATGGCGTGCAGTGCTCATCTGTGTATTCTGATGGCAGGGAATTCTCCCTGCTGTCAAAATACAAAAGAAAGGGGAGGATTCCCCCATCCATCTCAAATGTGTGGATGGTGGCAATGGTGTCTGTTTTTGCATTCAACACGCTGGTTGAACAAAAAATAGACTCCTCTATGGGCTGCCTTACACTGCTTGCATTTGAAGAAAGACATTTAGGCTGGGTTCACACCTAATATGGATGCGGCTCATAGCAGGGGATCCGGTGCATCCCTGTTCTCTGTTTCAGGGACGAATCGGGCCTCAATTTTGACTAAATTCAGGCCTGAAACAGAGCCAAAGATGCACAGGACCCCTGTGCAATTCACTCCATAGTCGCCATGGAGATGTGTGAACCGGATCCATTGAGAGCCGGACACGTATCCTGTCGTGCAAATTGGATGTGGAGAAACCTGCATCCTCAATTTGCACTAGTGTGAACCCAGCTACCTTAATTTGTGTTGGAATCTGCCATTATCTGACTTGCCGGCTATATGCAAAAGACTTTGGTAATTGTAAAAAAAAAGTTGTATAAATAAAGCTTTGTTGTTCAGTAAAAGTTACTTCTGTTACCCAATATATGATGTAAATGTAGTTTCAGGTAGTGGTCAAATGAGCGAAGGCAAGAGCTGGGGACAGAGTAAGGTTACATTAGTCAGAGTGAAGTTGCATTGTAAATTCCCTTTCCCAAATGGCTGACAGTGCTGCACCCTGCCAGAGCTGCTGGCAGTCAGGCAGAGAGGGTGTGCCCTGCTCTGTGGCTGTATAGGATTACAGGACCTGGCAATGCTGTGCATCACCATGTCAGTCCTGGTGCAAGCATGCTCACATAAGATAACACTACTGCTGCATTGTAGTGGTGTGAGTGAGTGAGTGAGTGAGAAACTTGTAAAGCGCAACAAATGCGAACTGAATCGCCTCTGGGCGGTGTTGTCATCTTACTAAAGAAAGTGCCATTGATTGTATACAAACTGGTAGAATGAACTTTTTCCCCACTTAGTAGTAAATAAAAGGAATCTAGGCATAAGCTATGCGGGGGACAAGATTTGCATACATTTCTTTTTCTGGGTTTACATACAATTTTTCAGCAAACATTTTATTTTTTTCAGCATACATAAGACAGAACCTACTGTCACTGTGTGTTTTGGAAGGGACTGTGGGCGGGCCTGTTACCCACAGATTATGGGCCAGGAGATACTGGAGACCCGGGACAAGCTGGCATTGAGATAATGTAATGTTACATGTCCCCCCCTGTTGCTGTGTCTAATTGTCTTGGTTCATTGCACATAGACAATGGTCTGGACTGGAGACATCTCTCCACAGGGGATGTGTATTGAGAGGCAGCCTGCTTACCATAATCTCATTATGTTTATCTGTAGCCTGTTTCAATGTACAAATGTTCAGTTCCCATTGGTTGTTCCTTGTCCCCCTCCCCTCTTTGACAAGGCTAAGGGGAGTGTCCCTAACTGTATGTATTGGATTTAATAAACAGGTTTTGTGCTCTGCATGTTTAACCCTCAACATGACGATGGTTGCTGGAACCGGTCATACCTTGGGGCTGCGGACTAAAAAATTGTCTGAACGCATCGGTCAGACGCCCACCTTCTCCACCGCTCCTATGACTGAGCGAAGCCTCAGCAACACGTTGTCCAGGACCAGAATTTTGTAACCCCCCCCCCCCCCCCCCAGTCTCTGAGAACGCATTGCACAGACCTTTCTGCAAGCCCTCCCGAAGATGTTTCATCTTCTGCTCCCTCTGCACCGGCAAGATAAGGTCCGCAACCTTATTCTTGTAACGTGGATCAAGGAGAGTTGCCAGCCAGTAATGATCCTTCTCCTTGATAGCACGCATACGAGGATCCTTACGCAGGCTTTGCAGGATCAGGGAGGCTATGCAGTGTAGGTTTGCTGAGGCATTCGGTGTGGAGTCCTCTGGGTCACTGAGGACGACATGATCCGCAGCCACCTCATCCCAGCCACGTACAAGTCCATGGGTTCCTTGGGACTGTAATTGATACCTTGAAGACTGCTGCTGATGCTGAGTGCTAGGCTCCTCCTCCTCTTCTTCCTCTTCCTCTTCCGTGATAGGCGTGCAAGCAGGAACACTGTCTGGATAAAGTGGTCCTTGAGAGGTAAGGAAGTCCTCCTCTTCCTCCCTCTGTTCTGCCTCAAGGGCCATGTCCATTATTCCACGCAGCGTGTGCTCCAACATGTGAATAAGAGGGACAGTCTCACTGATGCATGCACTGTCACTGCTCACCATCCTGGTGGCCTCCTCAAATGGTGACAGGACAGTGCATGCATCCCTGATCATGGCCCACTGGAGTGGGGGGAAAAACCAAGCTCCCCTGACCCAGTTCTGCTGCCATATTGGCACAGATACTCAGTGATGGCCCTCTGCTGCGTGTGCAGAGTTCCACCTGATGGGCATGTCACAGATTAGGCGGTTCTTGGGCAGGTTGTATTCCCTTTGGAGGTCTGCCAGCCGAGCACTGGCATTATATGACCGTCGGAAATGTACACAGACATTCCTGGCCTGCTTCAGGACATCCTGTAAGCCCAGGTACCTGCCCAAGAACCGCTGCACCACCAAATTAAGGACATGAGCAAAACAGGGCACATGGGTCAGTTGTCCCTGTCGCAGGGCGGAGAGGAGGTTGGTGCCATTGTCACAAACCACCATTCCTGGCTTAAGCTGGCGTGGCGTCAACCACCTCTGAGCCTGCCCCTGCAGAGCTGACAGAACCTCTAGCCCAGTGTGGCTCCTGTCCCCCAAGCACACCAGCTTAAGCACCGCATGGCATCTCTTTGCCTGCGTAGCCCCTTGAACGCCTATGGAGCACCGCTGGTTCCGAGGACACATCAGCACAGGAAGAGGCCACAGAGGAAGAAGAGGAGGAGGGGGTGGAGGAGAGAGGTGTCGCAATCAGTAGTAGCATTTTGGAGGTGTGGTGGCGGAACAACCTCCAACACTACTGTACCTTGTCCTGCGTCCTTCCCAGCTGCCAGCAGAGTCACCCAATGCGCCGTGAAAGATAGGTAACGTCCCTGTCCATGCCTGCTGAACCATGAGTCTGCGGTAATATGCACCTTACCACTGACCGCCCTGTCCAGCGAGGCATGGACATTGCCTTCCACATGGCGGTAGAGAGCCGGAATCGCCTTCCGTGAGAAAAAGTGGCGTTTAGGAACTTGCCACTGAGGTACCGCACATTCCACAAACTCAGGGAAGGGGGCTGAATCTACCAACTGAAAAGACAGCAGTTGAAGTGCTAGCAATTTAGCTAAGCTAGCATTCAACCGCTGGGCATGTGGATGTCTGGGAGATAACTTATTTCGGTGCTGCAGTAGCTGGGGCAGGGAAATTTGCCTGGTACAATCTGCCATTGGTGTACCGATAGTAGATTGCCCGCATGTACTAGGCTGTGACACACCTAACTCTTCACCTTTAGTCCTATCAGTGCAGGCTTCAGAGAGGACTGAGTGTATAATGGGGTTGGAGATTCCAGCTGATGAGGGGCAAGGGGAGGTCGGCTTTGTTCTTTGGTGTGGGTCTTTGAGGTACGCTTGCCAACTAACTGCATGGCAGGTCGACCTATGTCTGGTCAAGCATGTGATGTTTTGGCCACGCGAGATACGCTTGAGACATATGTTGCACATATTAACGGTGCAATCTGATGCACTCGTCTCAAAAAAGGCCCACACCAAAGAACTTTTGGAATAATGCTGAGACACAGCAGCGCCCTGCACATGCGTAGCTCTGCGTTGTGATGCAGTTGGTGTGCTGCCCTTAAGCTGGCCCCTGGAGGGCATCCTGCCTCTCTCCTATCAGGGACCCATGTAGAGTCAGTGACCTCATCACCCCCTCCCTCGTCATCACTGTAGAAAACCTGGCAGTATGCGGCAGCTGGGGGAACATGACTGCCAGATTGCTGTCCTTCTTGGGCACCCCCTCTCTCTGGGCTCACGTTACTGCCTTCCTCTAGCTGTGTACCATCATCGGCGCCTTCAAAACGCTGCGCATTCTCATGCAGCATGTACCCAACACTGTGTTCAAACAGTTCGGGGGACTCCTCAGGAGGACATGGTGGGGCTAGGGAAGGAGTGACAGATGCCATTGAGCAGACGGAAGAGGACGCCTTGGCAGCTGCTTTGCCAGAGAAAGTATCCTGAGCTTAGGTGAGAGAGGATGAGGATGGCTTGGTCATCCACGTGTAGCGCTACCCCCGGAGGAGCCGCTGATTAGATTTGGGATCGGCGTATTTAAGTTGCCTCTATACTGCGTCTAGGGGTGATGGTATTGTTGAGAGCAATAACAGAATGTCCAGGACCATTGGTTGATGTTTTCAATGCTTTATTCTCTGGTCAAACACAACCAACATGTAAACTTGAGGTAGACAGGATAGGTTGGTGAAGGAAGAGCAACTTCACAGAATCAGGCTGTGGATAGTAAAGACCGTTCTGCCCTCTGTAATTGTATTAGTCTACGTCGCCACTCCAGCCGGAGTGGGTAAAGTGCCCCTGGACAGACCTCTCTCACAGGCCTGGCAGCCAGAGCGCCACTTAAAGCTTCTGAGAGGAACAAGTCTCTGCCACCGACTTGGCTCTAATTAAATTAAGATGTTAGATGAGGCCTCTGCCACAGGCCCAGTGCTAAAATTGTGAACGATAGAGCGAATCCTCCCAGTATATCTTTTGGGGTTACCGACTGACAGTTTAAATGTAACCTGTCAGTGTTCGGTCACCCAGATCCCCGATGGTTTGTTCAAGCCCTGTTGGATCACCTGCCTCCGGGTTCTCCTCAGACCGATCCCCCACCGAACAGCACCCAGCTTGGGGTCTTCTCAATAGAAGTGGGGACCCAGTAAGTCACTGGGGCCCCTTTGTAGCATCAGTTGCTCCGGGCTATGAGAGCCCAGAGTCAGGAACTCCGCGTAGCACGCGACCCCGGCCTGATAGGCCATAGTGGTGGGGCCCGTGATGTGGGTGCCGCACCTGGAACCAGGAATCCGCAAAGAACCCCAAACAAAGGCCTCCGCCACAGAAATACCCCTCCCCAGCATGCCCCGCGAGGGAAACACTCCCCCAATTGGCTGCTGGGAAGAAGAGGCTCCGCCTGAACCCCTCTGGCGCCATCTGCCGCCCAGAGATGAGACTGCATCTCTGGAGCACAGACTGACCCACAGTGCAATGCAGATTTGGCGACAGCCAAATTTAACAAATCAAAGAATGAGAGCAACAGAACTCTCTAATTTTCCCACTAAATTTAAGCATAGCAACTGTACGAAAGTACACAGGCGCTTCACACTCTACCAAGTCTTCGGCATGTTGCGGCTCAACACGGCCAGCTGCCGAAAACAAGGACGAGCGTGTCCAACGGCCACGTGCTGATGAGGATGCACCATGTCCACGACCAGCACTATTGCCTCTAGACGCAGAGCCTGCTTGCCCTCGTGACTCTGTTTCTCCTTGTTGTCCTTCCAGACATACTAATGGCCTACAGAGGACAAAGGCAGTACACACACCACGTAGCTTTATGGTGCACACTGCAGAGGACACAGGCAGTACACACCACGTAGCTTTAGGTGCAAACTACAGAGGACAAAGGCAGCACACACACTACGTAGCTTTAGGTGCAAACTGCAGAAGACAAAGGCAGTACACACACACCACATAGCTTTATGGTGCACACTGCAGAGGACACAGGCAGTACACCACGTGAGAATACTGCAGCTAGCACAATCACCTGCCTGCCAGTAAATTAAAGCGCTTGCGCAAACTGTTGGCGCTATATAAATCCTGTATAATAATAATAAATTAGGAATAGCTGATCTAGCTAAACTATACAGTGTATGATTATATGTACAACACCTGGGATGTGTGTGTGTGTGTGTGTGTGTGTATATATATGTGTATATATATATATATATATATATATATATATATATATATATATATATATATATATATATATATATATATATATATATATATATATATTCTCTACACACTGTAACTTTAACGGACTAGCCTGCCTGCTCTATCTACCTAGAAAAATCTGTGTCTCTCCACCGCAACACACTACACAAGGCCGACCTGCAGGTGGCCTTTTATAGTGTGGGGTGTGTACTAAACCCCCTGAGCCATAATTGGCCAAAGCCACCCTGGCTTTGGCCAATTATGGCTCTCCGTTTTTTGTGCGCTGTGATTGGCCAATCATCAGCCAGCAATGCCGCAGTGAATTATGGGCCATGACACGCCAAAACATTCGTTTTTCTTCGAACATACGATGTTCGAGTCGAACATTGTCGGTTTACCCGACGGGAAATATGCCATGTTTGCTTTTGGTCGGGAAAACCATCCGTGTGTATGCTCCATAGCAGTTTTCCAGACAGGAAAACTGTGAGCAAAACTGAGCAAAAAAAAATGAGATCTTGTTCTCTTTTTTTCCCACTGCAATTATCTGCGTTTTTTTTGCTCTGCAGTTTTCCTATGGGAAACACTGCAGTGGAGCATACACACGGCCGGGTTTCCCGACCAAAGCTGTCATGGCAGTTTTCCTCTTTTTTTTTTTTTTCCAGGCAGACTTTTGACCGCCGTGAAAACCGATCGTGTGTACGAGGCATTAGGTAACCCCTGCTAAAAATGATCTCTTGACACATTAGTCAGTATGGTCACTAGGAATAATGCTCCTTATACTTGTGGTGGGTGCGAACCTATCGTGAAGTCATAATTTTTTTTATTTTTATATTGCTTGAGCAATACAGCTGCTGGTGGAACTCTACCAGAAAACGCATAGCATTGCTCTTTTGCACCCATATTGTGAACAGAATCAAAAAGGATTTTAAAATAATATTTAGAAAAAATAATTTTGTTAGACTGGAGCAAGCTGGCATGCTGACCTATTTTATATAACTTCACTCTAGTGAGCCATTAAAACATTTGATGTTTTCTTACCCATTATAGAAATGGTAACATCATTTAAATTTCTCATAATTAGAATTGTATTTCAGTGCTTGCGCATATGATGCCAGTAGTGTTTTTTAATTTTTTTTCTCTCTAATGTTCTGCAGTAAGGTTAGGTCCAGAATGACAGTTGCGTTTTTACAAACTACCTGAAGAGGGCAGAAGAAACAATAGCAAATATAGAATGTATTACTGATGTACTGTAGGACTGATGTTAACCTCTCCTCATCTGGATTCAGCAGTGGTATTGTTGTACACATTTTTATACCAGTATCATACTTGGCTACATGTTTTTATGACTGCTTTTGGTACCGTTTGGTATTACTCGCACGATTTTTACAGTTTATGTAGCTACATCGATTTTATCTCCAGTGCAATTTTTATTTTGTTACCTACTTGAAGACTATAAAAGTTTTAATGCTATTCCCATCGAGCGTTGCCTTTGTGTGTTTTTTGTATCCTGCTATCCATTTTTCCAGTGGTTGGTAGCTGCACTGGGAATCAGCCTGCAAGGAGATCGGCTAAAAGTAGTTGGATCTGTATGTGCGTTATAATTAATCTAAATTAGTCGATTAATCGATTAAAAAAAACAAAAAACGATTAATCGAACAAAAATGTTTTGATCATTAACAGCCCTAATATAAAAATATATATATATATATATATATATATATATATATATATATATATATATATATATATATATATATATATATATATATACACAATTTTCCATCTATATATGTAATTTTTCATCATTCATAAAACGCTTTAACATTTAATAACATTTTCTTCAAATTGCTTGCAAGAACAGTAGGCATGTCTAATTTCTGTTACTGCACAAATATAGCAGTGTATCTATCTAAAGCTAAGGGGAAATATATTCAGTGTGGGGACACGGCAGAAATAACAAATATGGGAGGTTCGAACACATCCCCACCCTGTCGCCCTTTGTTACTTGTGCCCCCTGGACCTTAGCAGTATGTAGTGGTAGCATTTATGGTTAATGTAAACCAAAAAATGCTTCTAAATTCAACATGTACTAATAACAGAGGAGAGTTCAGGGGGAAGCTGGAAAAAATGCTATCTTTTTTTTTTTTTCTCCTTTTTTTTCTCTCTCCTTTTTTTTTTCTTTTTCTCTCTTTTCTCTTTAAAGCGAAAAATAATGTCAGCCTTTTGCCACCTGTCTCTCACTGGGGGGGATTTCCATTTATTTACTGCCCTGTAGAGTCAACAAGAAGGCCCCTTTTCACACGGGGGCAGCGTTGGCAGTAATTGCGGCTCTTTACCATCAATTTCGCGGCGCTATTCGGCCGCTAGCAGGGCGCTTTTACCCCCCCACTAGCAGCCGAGAATGGGTTTAAACCACCGCAAACCTCCTCTGCAGGGGCGCTTTGCCGGCGCTATAGCCGCGGTGCCCATTGATTTCAATGGGCAGGAGCGGTATACACACCTCTCCAAAGATGCTGCTAGCAGGACTTTTTTTTACCATCCTGCTAGTGCACCACTCCAGTGTGAAAGCCCTCAGGGGCTTTCACACTGGAGAGACAGCAGCGGCTGTTTCAGGTCGCTTTGCAGGCGCTATTTTTAGCGTTCTAGCGCCTGCAAAGCGACCCAGTGTGAAAGGGGTCATGGTGAGAAGATATCTTTCTAATGTGAGGGAAATCCTTTCTTCCCAATTGCAGAATTCTCTATTCATGTGTTCTTGTGACACGTACAAAAAAAATATGGGGAATCTCTATAATGGGGAAATGGCCAACAATACAAATTTGACAGTGGGTTCTATGCTCTATACTTTAGTCATATCTAAAACAAAAGTTTTGCCTCTTATTATCATTCAAACTTGCAGCGTGTATCAAGTCTTTTACCATCATCTACGAAGGCATATCAGCAGTCTATAACAGTCTTTTGTAGCATTGCAAACACTGGACATTATGTGGTGCCCTTTGGTGGTGACAGATGAGGACTCCTATACCTCTTTTGCAGAGTTTCACACAAAAATTGAACTTCCGCTGTCTGGATTCCTCCCCCTCCGGTGTCACATTTGGCACCTTTCAGGGGGGGGGGGGGGAAGCAGATATCTGTCTAATACAGGTATTTGCACCCACTGCCGGGCATAGATGGGCGCATTATCTGCGGGTATTTACGCCACAACCCCAACCCCCCCTCCGCTGTCTTCTAGGAGACACACAGGTCCTAGAAGACAACAGGGACCATTTGGATCGTGCAGCGTGCCTTGCTCATGCGCAGTAGAGAACCAGGAAGTGGAGCCGCAAGTTGTCAGCGGCTGCTGACTTTAAAAAAATAAAATACAAATCGGCGGACCTCCGCTTTAAAGCGGAGTTCCATCCAATAATGGAACTTCCGCTTTTCGTAACCCTCCCCCCTCCGGTGTAACATTTGGCACCTTTCACACCCCTACCCGCACCCCCGCTGTCTTCTGGGAAACGCACTGTTCCTGGATATAGCGGGGAACCAGTGACGGCACCCCGTACTACTCGCGCATGCACAGTAGGGAAGCGGGCAGCGTTTGTAGCTGCTGGCTTTTGAAAAAGCAATTTTGGCGGAACCTCCGCTTTAAGTTGGTAACCACTGATTTAACCCTTCTACATTCTCTTTTTGTATAGTGTTGGACTGAATGGACTAAATGGAGAGAAATGAGGGCTGTTATGCTGGCACTCATCTTCTGGCCTCCAATACTTTGATTAACCAACCTGGAACAAGTACTCAGAACAGAAAAAATATCCATACACACATATTTGCTGTGGGTTAGTGCCTCAAATACTTTGATACGTTGCAGAACAACAAGTAGGTAATGGAAGCTCCAAGTTTATTTTTCTTTCGTTTTCTTATATACCCAAAGACATGCGTGTGAGAGACTACAGGCATTTTTCTTTCTACAGTACTGAATGGCTAGAAACCCTGTCGGGTTTTTATTCATCTCTTACATGGGGGTGATGAGAATAGTTAACATAAGAAAAATTAGTTTTTTGCTTTCAATTCATCACACAGGAAGTGACAAGGACACTTCATTTCTGTCAGGATAAATAGATATTTCTTAATCGTATAGTACGAGACGGAGGATAATTGGACACTGGCAAAGGAAGAAATCTGCAGGGACGTTCCCTAGAGGACCCCTTCCACTTCCAGCTATCCTCTGTTTTTTGATAGTTTCCTTAGGTGATGAACATCTTTACTGGAAGATGCCTCTTTTGAGTGTCAGCTTTTTCCTCTTCTATCAAGCTTCCTGGCTGCATCACAGCAACTGTGGCTTACTTAGGCAGCTTTGGAATCATTTGACTCCCCAGCCTTGGGGAACTATAATCAGACCTTGCCTTGAGAAAATGCAGGACTGGAGTGTAATGTTTATTTGGGGACTGGATTCTGCATGAGTATTTACCTTGGCATGTGATGCAATGTGTTGAGTTAGCTGCAGGGTGCTATACAGCAGTGGTCATCAACCCTGTCCTCAAGGCACACTAATGCCATGTACACATGGTCGGACTTTTGACCATGCAAAAATCCTGCCGTTAGTCCGTCGGAAAGAAAGGGTACATGTTCTCTATCTAAGGTCCATCGGACTTCCAACAAAAAAAGTCAGATGGAGGCTACACAAGGCTGGACTTTCCTAGAAAAAAAGTCTGTCTGACTTTTTTTCTCGGAAAGTCTGGCCGTGTGTACGAGGCATAACGGGCCAGGTTTGCAAGATAACTGCAATACATCACAGGCGATTTATTGTTTGCTTCTCAGTGATTGCAGTATTCTAGTCTGCATCTTCCCAAGGTAATGCATAAAATCTGGCCTGTTGGTGGGCCCTGAGGACAGGGTTGATGACCACTGCTAAACAAGTTCAAAGCTGTTTTTCAGCAGCAAAGATCATTATGGGGTTATGCCCATCATGGAGTGTGAAGCCAGGATGGGGCTGGTCCCTACACATCTGCCCAGAGTAAGAAGGCATCTGGCACTGTAACATACCTCCCAACTTTTCAAATTCAGAATGAGGGACAAATGGGCATACCCCCCAAACAAAGTTGTTGAGCGGGGGGGGGATTCCGGGGGATCAAAGTTGTTGAGCGGGGGGGGCCGGGATCAAAGTTGTTGAGCGGGGGGGCCGCGGATCAGAGTTGTTGAGTGGGGGGGCCGCGGATCAGAGTTGTTGATCGGGGGGGGTTCCGTGGATCTAAGTTGTAGAGGGGGGGTTCGCCAGTCACGGGACCGCGGGATTTTCACTGCGAATCACGGTAATCCGGGGGGGGGGGGGAATGTGGGAAAAAATAGTGACCGCTGGATTTGACGCGAATCGCGGGACTTTCCAGCGAAATCGGGGACGGTTGGGAGGTATGCTGTAAAAGTTACAGGGCTCTCGTCCTTTTCTTACCCAGTATGCTGGTCCTCACACAGTAGTGGAGCATGGCCTGTGACACTTTTAACATGTCAAGGTCTCAAGTATGGTTTAACTAAAGTTTGAAAATGTACTAAGACCTTCTCAGTCCACGCACTCTTAGAACCTGCCTTGTACAATAACTGTCCTCACCCTGAAAAAATCTTTGCTTCTTCTGAACTTTTCTGAAATTGAGGCCCCTGTGGTTGACCCAGCCATTTCTTGTCTGTCTTAACAAGACACCAATGGTCCCTGTGTAAGATAATGCTGTGTTTGGGGATCTGGTGGACCAGAGGTTAAAGCCTTGTTTTTTCTTTCGTGGGCCTGATGGGTAACCAGTGGTTTACACCCAAGGCTGTCTGGCAGACCTTTGTTTTCTGGACTAAGCATATGGCCCAGGACCCTAGCTCTATTCACCAACACCTGGAGCATTATGCTGTTGCATGAATGGCCTCTCAGATACCCTTTGCCAGATTTTTAGCATGAGCTTCTCTGTTCATATGCAGAGAATTCTTTGGCTAAAATGCTGGCGGAACTCCCATGTAAGAAGCACTTTGAGTGGCTGCCCTTTGAGGGAGAATATCTGTCTGATCTCTTTGATGCACTTGTCTGGAAAGGAACAAAACAAACTGGGCAAGTATGCTCTCCTTCCCCTGAAAGAGACTGGATTATTACCTGGGCAGAACTGCATGTTCCAGTTTTGTCTACGTTCCACATCCAAGGTCTGGGAAATTGGAAGGGGGACTTTCTTAGCCATTGACATCTGGATCGGGTGGGGGTGTGAGTTCTCCCTTTCAGAAATGTTTCAAACTCCTTGCCAAATCTGGAGGACCGCATATGTGAATATTGTGGTGTTCAGATTCAACAATAAACAGAACGGATCCAGGAACTCTCGAGCCTTCCCAGGGGAGGATCTGGTGATCCAGTGTCTCGCATTGCACCAAACTGAGACAGGAGTATATGGTTCTGGGACATACTAAGCTCCTGACAGACTCTCTATAGGCCCTCTTGGGCCCAGACCTTCTATCCAAAAGCCTGTCCACCATCATGCTTCTCGGTCAGTGGTTTAATGGCATAGCTGTTAAAGCCCAGGGCCTATCAAATTCAGTCATCTGTAGCCTCCTGAAGGCTAGGGAGTTAACTTCTCATAAAGCCTACCATTGCACCTGGAGGGCATAGTTTTTGTGGAGTGAGGCTAAGAGATTCTGGGCCAGATCCACATACATTTGGATCGGCGCAGCGTATCAGAGATACACTACGCCGCCGTACCCTTATATTCAAATCCTCAGCGAGTTTGCGCCGTAAGTTGCGGCGTAGTGTATTTCTGGCGGCGGGTTTCATTTAAATGAAGCGCGTCCCCGCGCCGAATGAACTGCGCATGCGGCGTCCAGAAATTTCCCACCGTGCTTTGCGCGAAATGACATCGCAATGACATAATTTTTTTAACTTAGACGTGAGTTACGTCCATCCCTATTCACAGACGACTTGCGCAAAAAAAATAATTCAAATTTTGACGCGGGAACGACGGCCATACTTAACATGGCAAGTCTATCTATACGCCGCAAAATACCAGCTTTAACTATACGATGGAAAAAGCCGACTACAGACGACGTTAGAAAATGTGACGGCCGCGCGTACGTTCGTGGATCGTCGTAAATCGCTAATTTGCATACCCAACGCGGAAAACGACGCAAACTCCACCCAGCGGGCGCCAAAGCATTGCACCTACGATCCGAAGGCATATGAAGCCGTACGTCTGTCGGATCGAACCCAGAAGCCGTCGTATGTTGGTTTGAGGATTCAAACTAAAAATACGACACGGGAAATTTGAAAGTACGCCGGCGTATCAGTGGATACGCCAGCGTACTTGCTCTGTGGATCTGGCCCTCTATCTCCAGTCTGGTCCCAACCAATATCTGATCTTGCGTGTCTAAGATCCAGTGTCCCTTACTGTGCGACTAAGAAAAAATAGAATTTTTGGCTTGACTGTAAAATACGTTTTTCACGGGTCCATCCTTCCCATAATTTTTTAATTATTATTGTATTTATTTTTTGTCCGGTGTTCACTCTCCTGAAGGTAGCTACTGTACACATAACCCATGCTTATGACTAGGTTCCCTATATTAGGATTTTAACCTAAAGAGAAAACTAATACAACTACTGCATCTAATCTACAATACACAAAACAGCCATAACTTTACGACCACTGACAGGTTAAATGAATAACATTGATTAACTTGTTACTATGACAGCCGAAAATCAATGGGATATATTAGGCAGCAGGTAAACATGTTGATGTGTTGAAAGCAAAAAAAAGGGGGGCATTGCAGTTGGTTGTGCAGGGTGCCCATGCTGACCCATGTCCACAGTCTAAAAGTGCTTACGGTGGGCTTGTGAGCATCAGAACTGGACCACAGAGAAGGTGGCCTGATCTGATTAATTGCATTTTCTTTTACATCGTGTGTGTGTGTGTGTGTGGAACAGATGACACCAGGATGCAGTATGGGCTTTGTGATCTGCTGGAAAACCTTGGTCCTGTCATTTGTTACTTGACATGTACCGCTGACCAAGTCCACTCTTTCATGGAAATTCCCTGATGGCAGTGACTTCTTTCAGCAAGATAATGTACCTTGCCACCCTGTAAAAAAAATGGTTCAAGGAACCAAACAATGAGTTCAAAGTGTTGACCTTGGTCTCCAAATTCTGCAGATCTCAGTCTGAATACACAGAGCTGCAGCTTGGCTAAGGTGCCCACATAGCAAGTTGCTTGCTGTGGGGGCATTTGACAGGAGGGAGGGGCCAGGAGCAGCAAAAAGGGACCCAAGAAGAGGAGAATCCAAGCTCCAATGTGTGAAACCAACTGCACAGAGGAGGTAAGTATATTTGTTTTTGTTTTTTAAAACCAGACTTTACAATCACTTTAACTCTTCGACTATGGAAGCAGCCGGCTGCACAGTCGGATCGTTTCTCGGAAAACTGACAAACAGTAGCCCAAGAAACACCCCCGGGAAGTAGGGGACGTCCCCTTGCGCCCCTTCGGAAACTGTTCCAGCGGCTCCTGGGCCTCTTGAACTTGTTAAATGAGGAAGCTGACACCGACTGCATAAAAAGATACCGGGGGGTTATGGCTGATATCTTCAGCCATAACCCCAGTAAACCACAGTGCAGTGCCTTGAAAAAATATTCATACCCCTTAAATTTTCCACATTATGTAATTTTATAACCAAAAAACGTAAATGTATTTTATTGGGATTTTATGTAATAGTCCAACACAAAGTGGCCCATAATTGAGAAGTGGAAGGAAAATGATAAATGGTTTTCAATTTTTTTACAAATATCTGAAAAGTGTAAATTTGTATTCAGCCCCCTGACTCAATACTTTGTAGTACCACATGTTGCTGCATTTACAGCTGCAAGTCTTTTTTGGGTATGTCTCTACCAGCTTTGCACATCTAGAGAGTGACATTTTTGCCCATTCTTCCTTGAAAAATAGCTCAAGCTCTGTCAGATTGGATGGGATAGCGTCTGTGAACAGCAACTTTCAAGTCTTGCCACAGATTTTCAATTGGATTTAGGTCTGGATTTTGACTGGGCCATTCTAACACATGGATATGCTTTTGATCTAAACCATTCCACTGTAGCTCTGATTGTATGTTTTGGGTCGTTGTCCTGGTGGAAGGTGAACCTCCACCCCAGTCTTTTGCAGTCTCTTAACAGGTTTTCTTCAAAAATTGCCCTGTATTTGGCTCCATCAATCTTCCCATCAACTCTAAGGCCCCGTACACACGACCGAACATGTTTGCTGAAACTGGTCCGCGGACCAGTTTCAGCAGACATGTTCGGTCGTCTATACAGCTGAGCGGACAGGATTCCAGCGTACATTTGCCCGCCGGGCCTTTTTCGAACGGGTAAATGTTTCTAAACTTGTTTAGAAACATGCCCGCTGGAATCCTGTCTGTCGGACATGTTCGGTCGTCTGCACAGACTTACCGTACATGTCCGAGCGGCCGCCATCCCTCGCATGCGTCGAATGACACATGCGTGGAAGCATTAAACTGCCAGGGCCGCGCACGTCGCCGCGGCCTCGTCGCCGTGTATCGTGTACGTGCGGATTTCTGTATGATGGTGTGTACAGCCATCCTACAGAAATCTCCGGGCCGACATGTACGCTGAAAAGGTCCGGCGGACTGTTTTCATCGTACATGTTTGCCCGTCTGTACGAGGCCTAACAGGCGTCCCTGTCCCTGCTGAAGAAAAGCATCCCCACAACATTATGCTGCCACCACCACACAGTGGGGATGGTGCAGGGATGGACTGCCCATTGGGACTACAGGGAGTTTCCCGGTGGGCCGGCTTCAGTGAGAGTGGACTGCCGCCCCCCTCCGCTCCTCTGTCTCTCCTTTCCCGCAGCGCTCACCTCCTCTCCCTCCCCGCAGCGCTCACCTGGGGGGAACAAAGAAGCAGGGGGAGGACCAGAGAAGCAGGGGGTACGACAGAGGAGCATGGGGGAGGGGACAGACAGCTGACTCAACAGCTATGGCCTGGGAGTTTCTCCCTTCTGCCTAATCTTGTCCCATAAGGGGGGGCACCAAACTGATTCTTTGCCCCAGGTGAAATAATGTCTAGCTTCCCCACTGGTACTGCTTATAAGAGTACCAGCCGTTCTACTCTAATAAAGTAGAATGGCTAGTGGCTAGTGAAGGGGGAGAGGGGGCTTGGGTGGCATGGGGTGGTGCGGGAGTTGTCCGGCTGCCATGGGAGACACCTGTCAAAGTGGGCCAGTCTGGATGAAGTCCAGGGCCAAATTTCTGTCCCAGTCCAGCCCTGGGATGGTGTGTTCAGAGTGATGTGCAGTGGTAGTTTTCCACAACACTGCACATGTTTTGCTTTTAGGCCAAAAAGTCTAAAGCCTAAAATTTTGGTCTCATCCGACCAGAGCACCTTCTTCTACATGTTTGCTGTGACCCCCACATGGCTTTCTTCTTGCCACTCTTCCATAAAGGCCAGATTTGTGGAGTGCATCAGTAATTGCATACCTCCCAACCCGCACGGATTCTGCAGGACTTTCCCGCACAGACTGCATCTTCCCGCAGTCCCGCAAACGGGTTAATTTTCCCGCAAAGGAAGTTGGCAGTTGTGCAAGAAGAGGGAGCACGGAAGGAGGAGGAAAAGGTCTGAGGAGAGACATGCTACAATGACCGTAGGAGAACCGACAGGCTGTGCTCAGGTTAGAAGCATTATGGGGCATAACCCCCCGCTCAACAACTTCATTCCGCCCCCCCCCCCCCCGCTCAACAACTTTAATGACAATTTTAAAGAATATCTCGCAGTGGATTTGTTAAATGTTGGGAGGTATGCTAATTGTCCTGTGGACAGATTCTCCCACCTGAGCTGTGGATCTCTGTTACCATGGGCCTCTTGGCTGCTTCCCTGATGAATGCTCTCTACGGATGAGCTCCGGCGTGTTCGCATAGAACACGTGCAGAGCCCGCCAGGAAGTCGGCACCCGCGCTGCGCTAATCACAGCCAGGGAGACATTTCCCGATGCTCGGCTGCAGAGATCGGGAAATGTCTGCCTGGCTGTGATTAGCGCAGCGCGGGTGCCGACTTCCTGGCGGGCTCTGAACGTGTTCTATGCGAACACGCCGGAGCTCATCCTTAATGTTCTCCTTGCCTGGCCTGTCAGTTTAGGTGGACGGCCATGACTTGGTAGGTTTGTAGTTGTGCCATACTCTTTCAGTTTTCGGATGATGGATTGAACAGTGCTCCATGAGATGTTCAAAGCTTGGGATATTTTGTATAACCTAAACATGGTTTAAACTTCTCCACAACTTTATCCCTGACCTGTCTGGTGTGTATCTTACCCTTCATGATGCGGGTTATTCACTAAGGTTCTCTAACAAACCTCTGAGGGCTTCACAGAATGGCTATTTATACTGAGATTAAATTGCACACAGGTGGACACTATTAACGAATTGGGTGACTTCTGAAGGCAATTGGTTCCGCTAGATTTTAGTTGGGGGTATCAGAGAAAAGGGGATTGAATACAAATGCACGCCACATTTTTCAGATACAGTAGAACCTTGGATTACGAGCATAATCCATTCCAGGAGACTGCTCGTAATCCAAAGCACTCAAATATCAAAGTGAGTTTCCCCATAGAAGTCAATGGAAACAATTTTTTTTTTCCCGCACTAACTTCAATGGCATGCAATACCGCATGTGGCCAGAAGTTGGGGAGGCACCGGAGAGCCTCGGAAACACTCGGAAAGGCCAAGGACATCTCGCCTGGACTTGGGAAAACCTTGGAAACTTGAGTATTTCTGAGGTCTTCCCCCACCTCAGGCAAAACGCGGTACTGCGTTGTCTCGCGATATTGCTCATTTTGCGAGGAAAAACACTCGCAAACCAATTCAGGATTAAAAAAAAAAAAAAAAGTGCTTGTATTGCGAACTACTCGTTAACCGCGTTACTCGCAATCCGAGGTTCCACTGTACTTATTTGTATAAAAAAAAATTAAAACCATTTATCATTTTTCTTCCACTTCAAAATTATGTGCCACTTTGTGTTGGTCTATCACATAAAATCACAATAAAATACATTTACGTTTTTGGTTGTAACATGACATAACGTGGAAAATTTCAAGGGGTATGAATACTTTTTCAAGGCACTGCATATACGTATTGCGGTCAGCAGGTCATTAAACTTGCCTCCTCTAGCAGTCTAGGCCCCTTGCTGGTGGCGGCATGTTCTGGTGGTGTCTTTGGGCACCTTGATTGGCTGACTTGGAATGACATTCCTGCCCATTTGCAGGAATCCATCAACCAAGCACAAAGGGATGAGGCCGGCGCTGTCAGATGAGCTGTCAGTTTACATGCTGTAGAAGACTGCAAGCATATCCGGTTCCCGTGACCCCCCTACCCATTCTCCTCCCCCCTTTTTTTTTTTTTATTTCTCATTTCCGTTGACGTGTGTTTTTATGTTTGTTTTTTGATACTCTTTGCCGCATTTCATACAGAAAAAAATACAGCATGAACTACTTTTGTTGACTGCACTGGAACACGTTGCAATGGTGGGAACTAGGGCCTTTTAAAGGTAAACGCTGTCCATGTGTGTTTGATGCAGAATGAATAAGCACTGGACTGAATATGCATTCAGAGAGAGCATGGTGGCCTGCCTATGTAAACAAGGCAGATCACCAGTCTGACACGAAGGAGGACATGGATCATGTGTCTCTGCAAAGCAAGGACATGGATCCATGACTTCCTCTAATAAAAGCACCTCCCACACTGTAGTAAAACACTGGCTAGGCACACATTCAACCCCTTGATCGCCCTAGAGGTTAACCCCTTCCTAGCCAGTGCATATTTTAGGCAGTTATCGCTGTATTGGTGTCACTGGTTCCCAAAAAGTGTCAGTGTCTAATTTGTACGCGCCATATCGCAGTCCCGCTATAAGTCGCTGATCACCACTATTACTAGTAATAAAAATACCCATAGTTTGTAGACACTATATAACATTTTTCACAAACTAATCCATATACTCTTAGACCCCTTTCATACTGAACCGCCCATAGAGTCAGCGGTAAAATGCTGCTATTTTTACCGCCGACGATGTGGGCGGATTTGTGGCACTTACTGTGGCGCCGTACTTACTGTTTACTGCCGTAATGAAGTTTCAGACTCCCCGCGGGGAATGGGCGTTCCTATGCACAGGGAAGATGATTGACGGCCGGCTATGGCGCGTCAAGCTCCCCGAAGATAGCCGAAATAGGACTTGCCTCTTCACGGCGCAATACGGCGCCTGCGCACAGACATCGGAGCTGACTGCGCAGGCACCGTGAAGAGGCAAGTCCTATTTCGGCTATCTTCGGGGAGCGTGACGAGCCATAGCCGGCCGTCAATCATCTTCCCTGTGCATAGGAATGCCCATTCCCCGCGGGGAGTCTGAAACTTCATTACGGCAGTAAACAGTAAGTACGCCGCCAAAAAATAAAAGAAAGGTGTACTGTAGATCGCGCTAGTATGCTTGATGGCATGCTAGAAGAAAAAAAAACATTTTTTTTAGGGTTAACCCCTGCTTTAACCTAGCCTACTGGTGACACTTGTATAAGTCCTTGTTCATATTGGAGCGACTTGTCGTGCGATTTGACAGGTCGCACCATATTGTCAGCAATGGCCATGTTCAAATTGGTGCGATGCCGACTTTGTGGTGCCGCATCAATTAGAAAAGGTAGTTTCTGAACTACTTTTGGCGAACACGGGGTGCCGCTTGCATAGACGTCTGTGCATGAAGCTGCACAGATACCTTGAGTCACGCTGAAATCGTGTGATTTCAAGGCTGCATTCAATGTGAACGATGTGTAAAAACCTGTCAGGGGTTCTAATGCCGCACTATTTTACTTTAAACTGGAAAGAAGGTTTTCTTGGGATAAGAACTCAGTCAGGACTCGTGAGGTACTGTTTGTGGTTTATATGGAAGCTACATCACTCCACCACCAGTGGGCAACCTCTGACAGCCCAGCTGTACTGGAATCCTAGTATGGCTTGTCAGGCCGCCATGTCTCTTAATGATTTTTATTCAGGGGCTAGTCACATGACAAGCTGTTGTGAAGGGGGAAGCCAGCCGTGTGTATGTGTGTTGCACTTCAGGCGCTGTAGTGTAAAGCGCGCTCCCCTGTCCCCTGCGCGCCCCCGAGCTCTGCGGCTGGGCCCGGACCCCCCCTCCCGGTGGACGCGCAGGCGCGCGATGCACTCTGGGAATGGCTGCGCAGCTCGGGTTGGCTGGGGGAGCAGACAGCGGAGTTTTAATGTCCGCCATGTTGGCCATGGCGTATTGAAGAAGGAGGGAGAGAACAAGACACCGGAGCGCATAGAACGCCGCCAAACCACAGCCGGAAGCTCGCCGCGGACACCCGGAGCCCCGGGAGAGGCGCCATTTTGATCACGGCGGCTGGGCGGGAAAGAGGCGGCGGCGGAGGAGCAGCACGGAGACCCCCATGAGAGCGCGGCCCGGGAGCCTTTCCCCGCTCGTCGGTCGCATGGCTCTGTGGTAGACGGAAAATGAGTAAATTGTCGTTCCGGGCGCGGGCGCTGGATGCGTCCAAACCGTTACCCGTCTTCCGCTGCGAGGACCTCCCGGACCTGCACGAGTATGCCTCCATCAACCGGGCCGTGCCCCAGATGCCGACCGGCATGGAAAAGGAAGAGGAGTCGGTAATCATTCATCGCTTTCTTTTCTTCCCTTTTCCCCATTTTCTTCCCCCTCGTCTCTGCGCAAGCTTGCACAAAATGGCCGCCATGGTCCCCTCACGGGAGGGGGGGTGGCGCAGATGGCGGAGCGCGTCCCTCCGGCGACCCCTCACCCACATGAACGGCTGGCGCTGGACCCCCTCTGCCCATAACCGCCTCCGGTTGGACAGACGGGGCGGCCGCCGCCGAGAATTCGGACCGGGAAGGCACAAAGGGGTCACGTGACGGGGCCGCGGTCCGCCATTTTGTTGTGTGTGTCTTCTGTCTTTTGGGCTGGGCCTGCGCTTGGTGGTGGGGGGGAGGGTGCAGTGGCAGCGCGCGCCCGCCTGGGGGAGCCAGAGAACAGCGATCACAGCGCTCACCTTGTGGGATTGTTTGTGTACACTTTTCACATCTGACAGCCGGGCCTGGTACAGCCTGATCACCCAGTGTGCGGGGGATTTGACAGCCTGATCACCCAGTGTGCGGGGATTTGACAGCCTGATCACTTAGTGTGCAGGGATCTGACAGCCTGATCACTTAGTGTGCAGGGATCTGACAGCCTGATCACTTAGTGTGCAGGGATTTGACAGCCTGATCACCCAGTGTGCAGGGATTTGACAGCCTGATCACCCAGTGTGCGGGGATTTGACAGCCTGATCACTTAGTGTGCAGGGATTTGACAGCCTGATCACTTAGTGTGCGGGGATCTGACAGCCTGATCACTTAGTGTGCAGGGATTTGACAGCCTGATCACCCAGTGTGCGGGGATTTGACAGCCTGATCACCCAGTGTGCAGGGATTTGACAGCCTGATCACCCAGTGTGCAGGGATTTGACAGCCTGATCACTTAGTGTGCAGGGATTTGACAGCCTGATCACTTAGTGTGCGGGGGATCTGACAGCCTGATCACTTAGTGTGCGGGGGATGTGACAGCCCGATGACCCAGTGTGCGGGGGATGTGACAGCCCGATGACCCAGTGTGCGGGGGATGTGACAGCCCGATGACCCAGTGTGCGGGGGATGTGACAGCCCGATGACCCAGTGTGCGGGGGATGTGACAGCCCGATGATCCAGTGTGCGGGGGATGTGACAGCCCGATGACCCAGTGTGCGGGGGATGTGACAGCCCGATGACCCAGTGTGCGGGGGATGTGACAGCCCGATGACCCAGTGTGCGGGGGATGTGACAGCCCGATGACCCAGTGTGCGGGGGATGTGACAGCCCGATGACCCAGTGTGCGGGGGATGTGACAGCCCGATGACCCAGTGTGCGGGGGATGTGACAGCCCGATGACCCAGTGTGCGGGGGATGTGACAGCCCGATGACCCAGTGTGCGGGGGATGTGACAGCCCGATGACCCAGTGTGCGGGGGATGTGACAGCCCGATGACCCAGTGTGCTAGGGTTTTGACAGCCCGATGACCCAGTGTGCAGGGGATCTGACATCCTGATCACTTGGTGTGCAGGGATGTGACAGCCCGATGACCCAGTGTGCGGGGGATGTGACAGCCCGATGCCCCAGTGTGCGGGGGATGTGACAGCCCGATGCCCCAGTGTGCGGGGGATGTGACAGCCCGATGCCCCAGTGTGCGGGGGATGTGACAGCCCGATGCCCCAGTGTGCGGGGGATGTGACAGCCCGATGCCCCAGTGTGCGGGCATCTGGCAGGGGGGGGGGAGCCAGGGTCTGGTACAGCCTGCTTATACAGTGTGCAGGGACCTGGTGCAGCCTATGTATCCAGTGTGCTGGGCCCTGGTGCAGCCTTCTAATTCAGTGTGCAGGGATTTGACAGCTGGGGGCATGCCGGGGCCTGGTATGCCCTGCTTATCCAATGTGCAGGGATCTGACAGCTGGGGCCTGGTACAGCTGCCTTTTCTAGTGTGCAGGGATCTGACAGCCAGGGGAGGCCAGGGCCTGGTAAGGCCTGTTTATACAGTGTGCAGGCATCTGACAGCCAGGGGAGGCCGGGGCCTTGTACAGCCTGCTCATCCAGTGTGCAGGGATCTGACAGCATGCTTATCAAGTGTGCTGAGGCCTGGTGCAGCCTTCTAATGCAGTGTGCAGGGATCTGACAGCCAGGGGAGACCAGGGCCTGGTACAGCCTACTTATCCAGTGTGCAGGCATCTGACAGCCAGGGGGGAGGCCAGGGCCTGATACAGCCTGCTTATTCAATGTGCAGGGATCTGACAGCCGGGGCCTGGTACAGCTGCCTTTTCTAGTGTGCAGGGATCTGACAGCCGAGGGGGAGGCCGGCTTATGCAGTTTGGAGGGATCTGACAGCCTGGGGATGTAGGGGCCTGGTACAGCCTGCTTATACAGTGTGCAGGGATCTAACAGCCTACAGAGCCTGTCATACATGTACCTATGCCCATAAATGTTGTACACTTCACATTGGGTTCTACACTTTGCTGGTACCAGACACATTTGTGTGGAGATTTCAGAGCCTGCCATACATTTTAGTCGTGCATATAACACCCAGTATACGAAGGCCCCTTTCACATCTGCTTGCCTGGACAGGTACACTGACAGATCTGCAGAAGACCTGCATAGCACCAGGGATTGCATCTTCTCTACACTCCAAAGGCTATGTGCCCTCTATCACCATGTACAATGCAGAGCCCATAGCCTTGCATTGGACTGGGGAGGGGAGTAGAGGAAAGCCCTAGACAGCAGAGCACTAAACGGCTGCAGTTGTCCGGCTGTAAATTAAAAAACATTTTTTTCTTTCTTTTTAACTTTAAGCTGACACTTCATTCATCTCACTGTACAGCAGTGCACCGCTGTACAGTTACATGTGATCTCATTATGTGCACTGCAATAGATTGCAGCATTTTTGCATTTTATCGCAGCTCATTGCACCTTCAGTGTGTTTTTGTGGTGTGTAAAGGACACCTAGTTTTCTGTGTGTCCTAGCGATGACCTGCGTTTTTCAGGTAAGATAACACACTAAAGCTGAATTCCAGAGAAATGGGGGGGAAATGCTGAATTGCAATGGGGCTCCTCCACTGCAAGGGTTAAATGCTTGTTAAGATCTAGGGACAGCAAAAAACAGTCTTGGGGCCCATTCACTCACTGTGCATTTACCTGTGTATTTCATCATGGAAAAACACAGCTAACTGCAACATCATAGAAAACAATAGTTTTCTGTGTGTTCTGTTCAGATCTGAAAGCAGTGTTGCATAATATCGCTCTGCTCTGGAATGCAATGTAACATGTTTGTGTAGAATATCACTCCACTTTGCAGGGTCACATATGTCATAACCTGAATGAAGTGTCAATTTCTGCACTTCATATAAAGGTCTGTTTTAAAAAAAAAAAGGGGGGGGAGTTGTGTGCCTTAAAATGGGCATGACTCCGCCCTCTCCTGCACATCTCTGCAGCCCAGCTCGCTGTGCGGATAGCAGCGGTTTGGGCTGCATGGCAGTGTGAACTGGCTTTTACCGGCTCCTCCGCTCTTGCTTAAGTCTGTAAGACCGGACATCACAGCCTCTTCAACCTTACGCTCCCGTGGTTGTATACCCTCTGATGTTATTTACTAGGCATTGCTCTACAATGGACATAAGGACTGTACCCCTAGACACAAATGAGCATTTAACCTTTGCAGTGGGAATTCCCCCCCCCCCCCCCCTGAGATTGACTTTAAATCGCACTAAAGGGATGTTTACTTGCCTTCTCTCCAATGGTCCTGTCCCTCGCCAGCATCTTCTGTGCCGATCTTCAGCTGCATTCATTGGCTGGTGCAGGATAATGTCATTTCTTGGCATGTGTTGGAGCCAGTCATCCTGGCACACAGAAGCTGGTTGGCGCTGTAAGCTGTGCTGTGCATGCGCAGCTCAGTTTACATGCTAAGAACAGGCATGTCTTTTCTACAATAAATAGCCTGCCTGCTCACAGTGAGTAACGGCTGACCCTTTATCTCCTCTTTTAAGTGGTATAAACGCACACACTCATTCTGACATGTTTTTGGAAAAGATAGAGAGGGTGAGTTGAGGTTTCTTTGTCGCTGGTGGGAGTTGAACCCAGGATCTCAGTGTTGCCAAGCATGAGATGTGCAGGGCCACAACATTGCACAGTGCTTTACACTCAGTAGGAACATTTGTACTTGTTCAGTACCTGGACCTCTTGTTGTTTATAACATAAAGGGTGAGTGCTGATTGGAAAGCCATCTAATCATTGGTCATTGTAGAAGTGAACAAACAACCTGTGGCAGAGAACTTGAGCTTAAAATTCAATGCTGTTAGATATTCCATTTATTATGTTGATTGTTTGTTATTCTGAAAGAATGGTAAGCAGATAGCTGAGGTCATAGGGTTGGAAAAATGTCTTCCACTCACTAGCTCTTTTGCCAGGACATTGCCAATCATTTCACAAACTAGATAACTGCTAGCCACTGCAGTTGCTCTGTGGTTAGCACTTCTGCACTATTTGCATTGAGCTTGCATGTCCACTTTGTGCTTGTGTGGGTTTTCTCTGGGTATTCCAGTTTCCTCCCACATTCCAAAAAAATGCTTGCAGGTTAATTGTATTGTATTGTATTGATTGGCCTTGGTGGCTATAGTGCCTCCTATGGCAGCCCTGCTAGCCCTTGTTTTAGTGGTTCATGCAGGTCTGGTATGCATTTCGAACAAGGAGCCAGCAGAAAATAGTAAGGTTCTGGGGTGCACCTAAGATCACATGGTGATAGATGGACTTGGAGGACCTGTCTGCTGATATATATTATTTTTTTTGGAATGGGGGAGAAACTTGTACACACAGGGAAAGCATATAGATTACAAGTTTCTATGTCGTATGGTGGGTGTTGAACCCAGGGTCTCGGTCCTGCCAACAACAAATGCAGATTTAAAAGCACCACTTGGACCATTTGCAGTGCTTCACTTTCAACATTTGGAGAGAGGCTACTGTTTGCACATACTTCCATGTTGTCCTTGTAGAGGTGAGCAGATCTCAGTTGGATTTTGGGATCTCGATAATGTTGAATACCCCATTCATTCTATTGGCTGTCCATACAGATGTATGACAAACTGACTTCTGGGGCCAGTGTGTGGAAGAGTTTTTAATGACCACTATTCAATTCATGACTTTTCCTAAACACCAAATCCCTACTGCTTGGTTCATATTATCAGTCTATTTTAGGCAGGTATAGATGGTGTAAGACAGACCTGGACAAATTGCAGCCCCAGCGTTACATCTGGTCCTTTGGCTGGCCCTCATTGCCTCTACTGAGAAAGCTGACAGACTTGGAGAGGCACACTGACAGATATCCATGTGGAGGGCTGAAAGAACTTGAAGGCGGCCCAAGGAGCTTATCCATACAGTGGGAAGGCTCAGTTCTGGTGGGAGTGTGTTGCCTGGGGGTTGTCCTGATGCTCTCTCTTTATACCTGCTACCTGGCGAGTTCTTCCTGTGTTAACCCCTGCGTTCTGCAAACTTCAGGAGGTGTGCACCTGTTCTTCACAAGTCAGGATGTGCAGAAATTGCCCCTTTACTGATCTTAGGCTCTCTCCTTCCAGCTACAGTGTTTTTCAGAGGATATTTGTCAGGCAGTGAGGAGGTGTGCTATTGCCTCCTCACTGCCTGATTTAACCCTATAATGCTGCACTACCGTGCTGCAGTCACATACATTGCATATGGTTGCAGCGCAGTCCTATTGAACGCAATGGGCAAGTTTCCCAAGTTAAAAATGCGGAGGCCACAGCATGTGAACAGCCTAGGCTGGCGGTTATTTTACATGCTGGGTGGCCTGCCAGGGGGCAGTAAAACTGCATCTTGGCTGCCTGTTTTTACCTCCCCTCAGCTTCCCACCTGAAAGAACCCCATTTCCTGAACAGTTGTATGATATCCATTATTTCTAGTGCCAGGTATTTGATTTCTATATGGTTATATATTTACTTGCCTCCCCATGTCCAAAATGTATTTTTTGAGCAGATTTAACATGTTTGTAACCCTAAAAAGAAATTGATCCTGTTTCTATAATGCATGTTGCACAGCGCTTGTGCTTTTGTAATTTGTACTTGTTCAGTACCTGGACCTCTTGTAGTACATGAAGTGAGGGTGAAACTAAAAAACCTGGCTGATCCTGCCAGTTTCTGCCCTCTCCCCTGTAAACTGACCACAGTTCATTGCGGATGAGCCCTGACACCATGGTCAGTGTATGCGCCTTCTTCATCCGCAGCCCTGCTCTCTCCCTTACTAATGGCTGTGTGTAAGCCGTATCCTCCCCCCGCCTTTCCCCTGCTGCTGCCATACTATGTAAAATAACAATCTGTCTTGTAGAATCCCCTCTGTTATATTGCTCTCTGCCTTTTTTTTTTTTTTTTTTTTTATATAAACCTGAAGAAGCACCTTGCTGAATGGTCACATGACTGCCGGAGGCTCTGACGACAGAGGGGTACCTCAGCCCCTCCCTCTGCAGCCCTCGGAGCGGGGCAGGAGAGCGCCGCAACATCAGCTGACTGCACAGCAGCCCTTCAAAATAAGTTATTGTGCCTCATCATTTTTATAAAACGAAGGCAGTGAGCTTTATCACAGGGGATTCTACTAAGGACCCATAATGGCTTAACAACCATTTCAAGTTTGGCCCTCCACAATAGCCCCAGTTTCTCATGTGGCCCCTTGGGGGGGATAATTGCCCGCATCTGGTGTAAGGGATCGGTCAGATAGCCACGTTCTAGCCAGCAACTGGGCCTGGTAGTTTCCATTGAAGCCTATAGGGCACAAAATGTGGGGAAGCGGCTACTTTCGTGCGACAGCAAAGTCGCATCACAGTTGTGTTTCATTGATGTGAACAAGCACCATTGAAATCGGTGTGGTTTTCATTGTCGTGTGATTATGTGCTATTGCCTAAGGTCCAGATTATATGACGGGTGGAGCCCTGGTGAGCGGGGTGAAATGCATCAGTGTGCATGGTTTGGTGGAGATGTGTAGGCTGAGGCCGTCTTTATCGTTTATTCACCTGGGCTGGTCGGAAGTAGCAGAGATTTATTCCTCCTTTTTTATATGTGCAACCCAAGTCGTGTCTGAAATCACACCAGTATGAACCATGCCTAAACCTCAAGATGTTTTTTGTATCGAGTTTAAATTGAATTTTTCCATATTCGAATCCTGTACTTTTAAACCATTTTTTTTTTTTTTACATTGTTAAATGTAATTTCCCTTTTCGTGTCATTTTGTTTTCATTCATGTATATTTGATCTAAGGCTAGATTGTGTCAATTTCCAATCGCATAAAGATGTTACTTGATGTTGTGATGTCTTTTAAAAGCAAGGTTCAACTTTCGAATAAAATTGATTTATGCAGTCAACACTACAATTTAGAAAGAATTGTCTTAAGTGCCATACCTGTAGTCTGAGCGGCTCCCCCACATCCCAGCTGGAAAATTGTTATGAGCAATCAGCTCCATCCTGCCCAGAAACCAGGACACTGCATATGGTGCATGCTCGCCTCCCAGCATCACAAAAGTAAACACTTTACATCATTCACCGGTGCGTGACAGTGCCCTCTTCCTCCCTCTCTCTCCACTGTCAGAGCTTTTTGGGTTGCTGCTTATGGCCCTCAGATATGCCACAAAAAGCCTTCTCCATGTTCTTTCTGGTTTCTTGTGTAGGTAATAGTGACATTTACAGTGACCACAGCTTCCTGGGATGATGCCTATGTCACAGATCCCTGGAGGCCCTGGGGTACTCTACAGCGCATATGCTGCATCAGCAAGGGGTGCTGGCTTGGTTTTGGCAGCTACTCCCCTAATGATGCCTGTAAAAGCAAGCTAATCAGTAATGATCCGCCTCCGTGTGTCCGTAAGCTCAGGGGGGATCGCTCCGTATACCCCCGCTGAGCCAGCGGCTGACAGGGCGGTCCACGCTCACTGTGCAGGGACCGCCCTGTCTTTTCTATGCTCTCCCCAATGGGGGATCGGAGGAACACGGACTGTGTGTCTGTGTTCATCCGATCCGCAGACGGAAGAAAAAATATGGTTTTCTTCCATCCGCAAAATCGGATTTTTGCGGAGGTGGATGATTACGGGTGTCGGCGGATGTTCATCCGCTGACACCCGCAATCACAGGGACAAATGTATGTCCCTTTTTCATCCGCAAGCGGATGGATGAAAAAGCGGACATACGGTCCGCACATGTGAAAGGGGCCTTAGGCTCAACGTTAAACCCTGGACCACCCTAGATGTTGACCTTTTCCCAGCCAGTGCTATTAGTACAGTGACCGACCATGTGTAGTATTGGCACTGATCACTGTATTTGTGCCATATTGTTGGTACACCCCCCCAGCCAGCTTAAGATAGTGTCAGTATGTCCGCCACTATCTCGGTCCACTGTCAGTCACTGATCACTGCTATTAAAATTGCCTGGTCGTGATGGGAGTTAAAGGGTTACTATAGGGGGGAAAAAAGTTTTCTTTAAAATAACAAACATGTTATACTTGCCTCCACTGTGCAGTTCGTTTTGCACAGAGTGGCCCCGATTCACGTCTTCTGGGGTCCCTCGGCGGCTGTCTCTGGTCCTCCTCGCAAGAACTCACCACAGTCATGCGAGAGAGCTCACATGGTGGTGAGTTCTTGCGGGCGCGCTCCGTGATACAGCGAGCTGCTCTCAATCCATGCGCTCTAGCCAGTCAGTGGCCAGGCTGAGTGGCGAAGTCGTCATCGGATGTTTTTTCTTTACAACATTTTTTCTTTACAACTCCTTTAAACCTTCAGGGGCAGGGGGGAGGTGCACAGTGGTTATATAAAGGACTTTTGAAATATATGTAACAATACATTTCTCTTATGGAGCAAAAAAATAGTTATTCATCCAGCCAGAAACCATGTGAGGTTCCTGTACTCTCTGCCTCTAGACTGTTATCAATATTGTTTCCTACTATCTTTGTTGACTACGTTGAGAGGGAGATGTTATGTAGTCCTTACACACTCGTCCTAGGGTGTCCAGTATAGTTGTCACATTGGTACACCACATCTAGGGATTAGTAAACTGTAATATTGTCAGATTATTAATTCGTGGGTTTAGATACACTTTATGCATGTTACAGATTGAGACTGATGTCCTGGACCTAATGTTACTTTTTAATAAAGTCTATATATTAAAATGTTACAGTTCCTGTATTTTACAATGTCTGCATTCAGTGCTGTACTGTGTTCTGTTGTGGTTTTGTGCTAGATCTGAAAGACACAGTAGCTACCATTAAAATTGTGCCATGTTATTTATGAAGTGTTACAGATGTCATGTTTTGTTTGCTGGAGCAATATTTTTTTTTCTTTTTGCTATAAAAAATATATAAAAAAATAATTTCTTCCTCCGTTTAGGCCAATGTGTATTCTACATATTAAACAAAAAAAGCAATAAGTATATATTGATTTGGTTTGCGCAAAAGTTATCACGTCTACAAAATAGGGGATAGATTTATGGCATTTTTTTATTAGTAATGCCGATCTGCGATTTTATTTATCATGATTGCGGCATACAGATCGGAAAAACCTTTGACACTATTTTGGGACTATTGACATTTATACAGCGATCAGTACTATAAAAATGCACTGATTACTGTGTTAAGGTCACTGGCAGGGAAGGAGTTAAACACTAGGGAGCGATTAAGGGGTTGTGTGTTCTGTGGGGGGGTGAGCTCACTAGAACATGACAGATCACTTAGAGCCCTTTCACACTGAAAACGCCAATAGCGGAGCGTTAAAATTGCTCTTTTACAGCGTTTTCAATTCATTTCAATGGAGGGGGCGTTTTTGGAGCGTTTTAATAGCGCTATTTTTACCGCAAAAACACGGCAAAAACGCACCAGTGTTAAAGGGCTCTAAGAGCAGTAGATCCTGTCATGTTTCTAGGCAGAACAAGGCCTTGTTTACATAGGCAACTCACGTGCCACCGGTGGGGCACGTGGCCGCTAGCCGCCGATGAGTGAGTGACGTATGGGTACGTCATTTTGCGCACCCATGCCAATTTGCCGACGTATATCGGCGTGAGCCAGTCGGCAAGTGGTTAATATGTTTTCAATATGTTGGTCTGAGAATTTTAGTGCGACAGCTGAACAGTTTTAAATATTTAACTTCCTGAAGTCACTCACATGCTGGGTTGATTTGATTTAAATCGCTAGTAAAAGGCTTGGTTTAATGTTTAAAGAGCAACTGTCCCATTCACCTTAATGGGACGGCTGGTGACACAGCAAGGTGAGGGATGTGGCAGCAGCAGGTGAGTGGATACCTGCTAACAGGCGCTGCCATGATGGATCTGAAATGACAGGTGCTCTTTAAATGTAAGGCCTGATTCTTGCTGGTAGTTAGAATCTTTAAAGCGGGGGTTCACCTGAAAATTTTTTGTTTTTAAAGCCAGCAGCTACAAATACAAGCAGCTGCTGACTTAAAAAAAAAATAACATTTACCTGTCCAAGTCGCCCGCGACGTCGGCAGCCAAAGCTTTCCCCGCCGCCATCCTCAAAGTGAATCGATGCAGCTTCACTGCCCGGTTCCCTACTGCGCGAGTCGCGCTGTGCAGTTCCCACTGGTCCCTGTTGTTTTCTGGGAGCCGACTGTTTCCCAGAACACAACCGGGGGGGGGGGGGGGTGACTAGGAGGGGCCGCGGGAGTCTTTACCCAGAAATGGTGCAAATACCTGTTTAATACAGGTATCTGCATCCCCTCCCCCCTGAAAGGTGTCAAATGTGACACCGGAGGGGGAGAGGGTTCCGAAAAGCGGAGGTTCACTTTAATATTTCTTTACAAAATGAAGGTTTCCTATTTAGAAGAATAATCTGTCAGGTTAGTAAAACTGCCATATCAGAACCAATTCAATCATACCTTTTTTGTAGTGTACATAGATTTGCAAAACCATGGGATAAAGGAATATTCCTGAACCTTGTTTTATCTCATGGTTAGTGTGAATGCATCAATACAGTGCATGTTATCTCTTCTTGCAGAGTTTGAATTCATTGAATGAGTTTACCAAAAATGTAAATATTGCAGAATATACAGCCTCATGCTACATCCCTAAGCTCCACTTCATGCTGCATAAACTAAATACAATTATTAATGCATCCTAAATAGAAAACTTGATTTGAAATAAAAATCTTTAATTTTTTTAATTAAAAAAATAAATAAAAAATCATTGATTTATATCCACCCTGCTCACATGTATAGTTCGAGTCTGCATTGGTTTTGAAAGCAATGGCTGCTTTGTAGTCTTAGAATATTTTTTAATTTGTTTTGCTTTAGCTAGAAAGTATAAGCATAATAAAATGTATTTGGCTTTTCTAGACCATTTTTAAGGTGAGTAAAATGAGGTTGGTGAGTAGGTTATCTTCATTTTAGTAAGTGGGATTTATTTTTATACAGACAGGCTTCAGGGGCATAATTGGAGAGTCTGGAATTGTCTCCTACATGTGTTGCATTCTTGCAGCTGTTTACTGTGTTCATTTCACTTTCGCTACAGTAGCACGTGTATTTCATTGTCAACGGAATACCCTATGTTTATCTTTCCAAGGCAAACAAGCAGTTGCTGGTCATTATCAGCTGTTTGTCACTGAAAGGTTCTCTGTTAATTTTTTTCCAAACCCATGCTTGCTTGCTTACATAGCGAACGCTATAAATAACTTGACCTACTGCAGAATGGGGTCACTTCGTAAAACTGGAGCTGACAGAATATTTAGTATTTTTAGGAAACGTTGGACAGGGAAAGCAATGAGGTATATCTATCTAAAGCCACCTTTCTTAATTTTGAATAGAGAATAGTTTAACCCTTTTTGCTGCCAGAGCCATTTTTGTATTTTTTGCACATAAAAACATAAAATGAATTTTTTAGCCCTGAAGATTTTTTGGTAACAGATGAAGTTTGCGAATAATAAATACCCAGCATGTCAAAATTGCATGCACCTGTGAAATGGAGACTAACTTCAGTACCCTATATTTTATATAGGTGATGCTTTAAAAGCCCCTGCAGGTCATCAGTTTAGAGTTACGCAGGAGGGCTGGTGCTAAAATTATTGCTCTCACGCCAGAGTATTCAGCGACATGTGTATCACAATCGATAATTTTGTACATAGGCATCCCTAAAGCATGCATTTCATGGAGAGGAGGGAACCTAAAAACTTTTAGGCTGGGTTCACACTTTTGCGAATTGGATGTGGATTTCCCCACATTCAATTTGTGTGTCATGAGATTGTTACTATCTCTCTATGGAGTCTTCTGGTCCATTTTCAGGTTCGAATTCAGGCAAAGGAGGCGTGTTATGGGGGTTGTGGAAGCAATCAGGTGACATGGACAATGCTGCAGCCACCGGGAGTGTGTGTGTGTGTATATGTATGTGTGTGTGTGTGTGTGTGTGTGTGTATATATATATATATATATATATATATATATATATATATGTGTGTGTGTATGTGATGACCCCCCCCCCTCACTCTGCTGTCAGGTTCCATGCGACATATGGGGTTTCGGCAGGACTTGGGCCCCTTTCAGACGGACATTTTTGCCGCAATTAAAAGCATGTACATTTTCAGTGAAATTCAAGGCTCTGGGCACTGCGATTAGCTGCATTTGACACAAAAGACTGCGATTACCTGCGGTTAAGTGCTAATAGCTGCGCTAAATCGCACCTGGACGCATTCAATTCTATTTTTTCTATTCGCACCAAACCGCATGCAACAAAATCGCAGCTAAACGTTGTGTGTGAATGGGGCCATAGGAAAGCATTGTGTGCTTTTAGATGCAGTAGAAAATCCGCAGCTTAAAAGCACCATTCTATCCATCCGTGTGAAAGGGGCTTAGGGTGGTGGGGGGGCCCCTGGGCTTGATTCACTTTTGGGCCCTACCTTCTATACATTACTTTTAAATATAACAAAATGATACATACACAAGCTATGTATTAGAGCTACACAGTTCTGAATAAACTGAGAATAACACCCACCAGTATATTAAATCCGCAAAAAAAAGAGGAGAGATACAGATGGAAGGTCAGTGTATCCAAAATTCCAGGATCAGATTCAATTATACTGGTATAAGCAACCCATAATGAAAAGGTGGAGGGTACAGTTAAGGGGTATGCCTAGGGAAGCAAAACGGCATAAAATTAATGTGTGTGTGTGGGGATAAATAACCCAAATTCGCCTGGCAATGAAAGAGCTTCCGCTGTACTTGTCAGATGGAGAGGGATCATATAATTCCGCTGTACGAGCGTCTACCTATCTGTAGCCACCGTAGCTATAAATGGTGTCATTCTAATGCCCGCACATGCAATGACCGAGCGTAATGACGTCATTGCGACCGCGTCACATGACGCGCAGTCACCAGTAGTAAACATAGCGTTGTCCCGAAGGACATGATGTATACTGCGCATAGGCACAAAAAAGCACTGGCACAAGTCAGAGTGCAATGTATTCAAAGAAAATATCCAGCAATTGGAGCCAAAATAACAACATGCCACATCCAGCAAAAGGACAGACATCGGGCATAATATTACAACAATAGCTTCACAAGGGTAATAATAAAAGTAAGACAGTTTGTCTACTTGGACGGAGGACAAAAATGATCAATGTCCCTAGAACAGGTACAAATGCTAGACTAATCAACACACTTTAAATGAAAAATGTAACGACTGGGATATTGAATTTTTTTTATTGTGAACTGGCGGGGCCCCCGGGCTTGAACCCAGTCAAGCCCAATGGTAAGTACGGTCCAGGGTATGGGACGTAGGGGGTAAACTGCTTCAGGTTTTGACTTGAATGAGAATCTTAGACCGTTGTCACCGTATGTTGTCGGATTGAATTCCGAGCGGCTGGTGCCAGGGAGTTCGGGACCCATGTAGATAATGGTACTCTGGTGCAAGAGAGGAGAGCAATTTTTTTTCTGACATACAAGATACAGTGCCTTGAAAAAGTATTCATACTCCTTGAAATTTTCAGAGTTTTGACATGTTGCAGCGAAAAATGTAAATGTATTTTATGTGATAAAGCAACACAAAGTGGCATAGAATTGTGAAGTGGAAGGAAAATGATAAATGGACTTTCAAAATTTTTTTACAAATCAATGTCTGAAAAGTGTGGCATGCATTTCTATTTAGCTCCTCCCCCCCCCCCCCCCAGTCAATTTTTTGTAGAACCACCTTTTGCTGCATGGATGGAGACTGAACAGCAATTTTTAAGTCTTGCCACAGATTCTCAATTTGATTTAGGTCTGGACTTTGACTGGGCCATTCTAAAAAATATGCTTTGATCTAAAAAAAAATCCATTGTAGTTCTGGCTGTATGTGATAGGGTAGATGAATTAAAGAAAAGACAGTTGCTATAACTGATATGTGAACATCAATAAATATTAATCGCTGATATTGGTGATACAAATGACGTCCAATCAAAAATAGAGTGCTCAGTGATATTGAAGCATGCACTGCTATATAGTAGCAAACCTAAAGCAACACACATGAGTGATAATAAGAAATCGCATTAGTGTCCATGCAGAAAAAAGCAAAAAACAAATGCTCTTTAAAATATCAAAGGAACAATAAAGTGCTGGTGCTTATGCCGAAATATTCAGCGTGAAGGTGGTTCAGAGAAGTAATTCCAATATCCTTTTGAAGTTTTAGTGAGGGTGTCCCCTTACCTTACTGATAGGTGGATAAGTAGGTAGAGAACCAGCGAAGAGTACAGTTGCAGAGACCAAAGGCATGGAGTTTTTTTTGAGGAGGTGGTCAACTGTATCAAAGGCAGCAGAGAGGTCCAGGAGTAGGAGTACAGAATAGTGTCCCTTAGTTTTGGCCTTTAGTAGATCGTTTGTTAGTTTTAGGAGAGCAGTTTCTGTGGAGTGTTGAGGGCGAAAACCGGACTGAAGGGGATCAAGAAGGCCATTGTCGGCAAGGTGGACGTTTGGATAAAAAGGGGAGCAAGGAGATGGGGCGTAGGTCCAGAGAGGGCTTTTTAAGTATGGGGCTGACAAGTGCATGTTCTAGAGAGTTAGGGAAGATGCCAGAAGAGAGGTAAAGATTGAAGATGATGTGGGTTAGAGAGCGTAGAATAGAGCCAGAGGGTGAACGTAGCATTTGCAAGGGAACAGGATCCAGGGGGCAGGTGGTAAGATGGACGTCGGCAAGTAATTTAGCAACCTCGTCAATAGTGGTGGGGTTGAAGGAGGGGAGCAATGATTGTACCTGTGAACATAAGGTGTGGAGGGTATCTGAACAGTAGAGATCTTCTCGCGAATTGTATCAATCTTCTGTTTGAAGTGATTGGCGTTCTCCTGAGCAGTGAGTGGGTGGAGGACGAAGTAGAGAGTTGACGGGGATGGGATGATACATTTTTAATTGGAGTGATGAAATAGGTCTGCTTGGCAGTGAGGAGGCTGGAATTGTATATTTGGAGAGCAGATTTATACTGGCTGAAATCTGTCTGGGACTTCGTCTTGCGCCACAGGTGCTCGAGAGCACGGCTGTGTTTTTCCAGACTTCTAGTATAATCTGTTTGCCAGGGTTGAAGGGGACAGGGCCTGATTCTGTGTGTAGTGAGGGGGACCAGTGTGTCCAGTGAGGTTGGAAGTGAAGTGTTGTAGACAGAAGTGGCTAGGTCGGTGCAGGACAACAGTGCAATTTTGTCAGAGGTGGTCAGTTGCAGAGTATAGAAGTGAAGGGTTGAGATGGCAAAGGTTTCTACGGGTAACTGTTAGACCATGGGTCTTCAAACTACGGCCCTCCAGTTGTTCAGGAACTACAATTCCCATCATGCCTAGTCATGTCTGTGAATGTCAGTGTGGTACAATGCCTCATGGGATGTGTAGTTCTAAAACAGCTGGAGGGCCGTAGTTTGAGGATCCCTGTGTTAGACGTTTGGAGGCGGAGGAGAGGTAGAGAGTAAAATTTGATAAGGTAGTGATCAGAGAGAGGGTAAGGGTAGTCTGAGAGGTTGCATGGAGTGCATAGGTGGGAAAAGACAAGGTCAAGGGTATTGCCTTCAGCGTGAGTAGGAGCATGTATCCATTGCTTCAGAAAGGATGAGGTTAGACTGAGAAGTTTGGAAGTTGCAGGAATGTTGGCATTAGTAGGGACGTTAAAGTCCCCAAGGATGATTGTGAGGATTTCAGAAGAGAGAAAGTAGGGTAACCAGGCAGAGAAGTCATCAAAGGTAGATACATGTCCAGGGGGCTGGTAGATCATGGCTATCATAAGAGAAACTGGGGAGAAGAGATGAAGACAGTGCGCCTCAAATGAGGAGAGTGACAGAGGGAGGTGGGTGGGAGTACTTGAAAGGTGCTATGTTGGGCTAAAAGGATTCCAACACCCCTTCCTTTGCGTCCACTGGGTCTGGGGGGTGAGTCCACAGAAGACCACCATGGGAAAGAGCAGCAGAAGACGCAGTGTCGGTTTCGCGAAGCCAGGTTTCGGTAATAACGAGTAGATTAAATGAGTTTGCGATGGAGATCATGGAGGGAGCCAAGTTTGTTACAGACAGAGCGAGCATTCCAAAGGGCGCAAGAGAAAGGGGGTCTTGGGAATAGGGGAAATGGGAACTAGATTGTGTGCATTGCGGCTGCAGCCAGAGGGTGTAGGGTAATGGGTGCGTTATATACAGTTAAGTGAAGGAGGCCCAGGGTTTGGGGATACTGGGAGTGTGATTTACACGAAAAAAAAAAATTAGCAGGAGTTGGTGGGTGCAGTAATAGGTAGAGGACAGAAGTGATGTGTGTTTTTTTTTTTTTTTTTTTTTTTTATATATATATATATATATATATATATATATATATATATATATATATATATATATATATATATATATATATATATATATATATATATATATATATATAAATTAGTGTGGGGTGCAGGAGTTAGTTTAAGGATACAAGACACAGCTGTCAGGAGTGGTAGACAGTGCATTTTAGGAGGAAGAGCTGAAAATGTAAATAAGGTCACCTGTATGGGAGTTTTCAAGCTATTTTTCTTGTGTTCCTTTGCTTTGTGCATTCGCTGAAGTGCAGAGTCAGAAGTGCTCCCACTTATAGAAATACCCCCACTTTGAGAAAGAACCCCATCTGCAAACGTGCCTTTCCCAAGAGATGCTTGGTTATATCCGCTTCTAGTGTAAGCTTGTTCAGTTAAGCTTTGACAAAAAAAACTGGAAGCTCTTTGGTTTCTGTGCAGAGCTGGAACAGATTTTGCACACTCCAGTTTTCATAAATCAACCCCACTATTCCTAATCTTAAATCTAAGCTTTTTAGTGTATCCAAGGTCAAAGATATCATGCGTTCATTTTCACAATGCATTTCAGTTATTTCTGGCCTACTCCTATTTCTGGAAATGATCTGGACGGTAGAAACTTACTTTTTGAAGAATCCCACACCTTTACTTCCATGAATGCAGTGTAGCATTTTCACTTTTGCCATGTGCATTTCACAGAGCCTGCAGTCTAAACTATAGGTCTGGCAAGAGGAGGAGTTTCAGGAGACAGTCTGTACAGGAAACACCACATCATATCTGCTTGCAGACAGCAAGGTACCATGGAATATGTGGGCATTAGAAATCGAAAGTATACCAAAGGCATGAGCAGGGAATCCAGGAAGTTGTGGAAAGAGAGCGAGAAATTACACCCGTCAGGTTTTATTGCTATCTTTACCCCGTTAAAGAGATTTCATGCTCTCTATTTGTCCTGTTTTACCTTTTATCACCGAAAGTGACAGTTAAAGGAAATCTGAAATTTTGGGTTGTCAACAGATAAAGAAAGGAGATATCTTCTGATGGGAACACTGGTTCTGGTGACATGCCGGTGTTCCATCAGATGTGGCGACCTGTCAGAATTGGTGACGTTCCGTCACCGCCATCTTGCTGCATCACACTCCTCCATAGTAATGATACACGAGAAGGGGGCAAGCGGACATCTTGTTACACCCACCAGAGTTTTGCATTTCACAGGATCATCACTTCGTTACCACCAATTCTGACCGGGTCGCCATATCTGACGAAACATTGGGATTCCTTAACTTTCAAGGGATTTCCTGTGTTTTGCTATGGGACAGGAAATGAAGAGAAATCTCCCCAATGGTGTACAGGTGGCAAAATTAAAACTGACAAGGGATATAGCCCTCCCCCACTCGCCAACATTTTTCATTTTAAATGAAAGTGTATGCTGTGACCATAAAATGTCTTTAAACTCTGGATGCTGAAAATAAAATACTTGGTTTATAAATCATGCCAAGCAGCAGTACAAAGTCTATGGCAGTCCAATAATGGACAGCTATGCCTAAATGTAACTCCTCCAAATCATGTTCAACTTCTAATGTTTAATAGTTTTCTTCCTGCAGTATAGTTATGTTTTTACCTCAAAAATGTATATCGTCATCAACATGGGCAACATTTTTAACTTCGTATCTCACTCCAGACTGCTATATTGTATCCTAGTTGTGCTAGTTAATGCTGATATAACATAGGCAGGAGTTCATATATTAGCAATGAGCCTTTTTAGATCTGTACCTTGAAATATTTGTTTCACAGATGACTCTGAATTTGTCAGATATTTTTAGGGTTATGCACACTTTCACGCTAACTACAGACAAATGGTGTGGCAGCTGTCATGCCCACACTCCCTTGTCTTTGGCCAGCTTTTATGCTATGGAATGATGTTAATTTAGATCACATGAACAGAAATCTGCCCTGTTGTAGGGCTGCACGATTCTGGGAAAAATGAGAATCGCGATTTCTTTTGCTTAAAATGAAGATCACGATTCTCAATTTTTTTTTTGACTGTGGTAATATTAATTATATTATAAGGGACAGTGGTTGCCGGTATTTAAGTCCACTCCTCGGATCACAGGCCCCCCTTTAATAGAATGACTGCAAGGTCTGGGCCTGGCTGGGGTAGTTGACTCTCACTGTGGTCACTGGTGTTCATGATATATTATGTACATTGTATACACTGCTTAACGCAAGGAAACTCGCTCAACTCACTGTGTTTTGGAGACTGTAGTGACGGGGTGACACCTGCTGCACACACACACGGCTGGTTACCTTCTGCTGCCTCCTGGTCATGTCGGTGGGCTGTTTGGCATTGGAGGGTAGGCGATACACCTCATAATGAAGACAGAGCTGTAGCCAGCTCCTCCTCCCGTTCCTCCCTCTGTGCCCCCTCTAGTTCCTCTCTGCCCTCACTATTGATGGACGGACTGGCCCGTCTGGTGAGGGTGGTGTCTCTAGAGTCCCGGGAAGGTGCATGTAGTGTGGTGCCCCGCTCCTCCTCCGCCGTTCTGGGGACAACCCAAACTTTGGGATTTTCTTTTATGGAGATCGCTATATGAATGGTGAGCGGTATAAATGGAGATCGATATGAATGGTGATCAGTATGAATAGAGATCGGCATGAATGGTGATCGGTATAAATAGAGATCGGCATGAATGGTGATCGGTATATAAATGCAGATCGGTATGAATGATCATCAGATGACAGCCCACTCCGCACATGGCTGCCCGTGCTGCTCGTATCGCCGGCTGGAAGAGTTTCCGAGGCCCGGCACGACCCCCGTGAGTCATCCATCCCCGCCCCCCTCCCGGGGTCCTCTGCCGCACGATCTCAGCCTTTCACGACTACCTGACTCCCCCGGACTACAGAGCCACCCACGTGTGCGCCAAAGAGCGGGCTGCTCCCACCGAGGCATTCCACAGGACGCGCTAATTGGCAGCGGGGCCTGTAGACCGGGTTCGGGGATGCCGCGCTCGGATTGGCTGGAGCGCTCCGTACAGTTAAGCCCTGTGCTCACGCCGGGCAGGACATCTCATAAGAATCGCCTGTCATCCCGCGGGGAGATCGTGGACAGAGAGAATCGCGATTCTCTCCGCGATTAATCGTACAGCTCTACCCTGTTGCACTGGGAAGAGCTTCCACCATTTCAGTCGTTATGCCTGTGGGTTTTTGCACACTAAGTAGGCTGTCATAAGAGGGAATGCAGTCTATTTTGGAACATGTTGGCATGCCATAAGATGTTAATTGGACTTTGGCGAGCTACTACATATAAACCCCAGTAAATTGTTAACATCCGTGTGCAGGAGGCCTCGGGCTACATTCACACTGGCAATTAGGTCCAGTGCAAACAAAGATTAAAATATTTCTTCCACAGCTCCGAGTGGCTTCTGTTGAAGGGGCGTGACTGATAAAAAAAGGTCTGACGATCGGCTTCTGTGTTTTTTAAATTGTTTTTATTGAATTTTTTACAATTAAAAATCTTGCATACTTTGTGAAACAATTTGCAAATCATTCATAGGAATACAAAACAATCTCAAAAACAAATGGATTCATCCTCTAGCATGCATTTAAAAAGGAATCTATGCCGCAGCATGTGCCCTTAGTTCTCCTGGGCTCAGGATCTAAGTAATGAACAAGAGGAAAAAAAAAGATAACGAGAGACATGGGAGCAGGTCCTCTTCCCCATCCCCACTCCTAACACAACAACAAAAAAGGCGGAGGAGAGAGAAAAAAAAAAGATGTCATATGCATACTAATATACACTTTATTTATTATTTATATATATATATAATATGCATATTTATGTGGGTGACTTTATCCCAAATCTATACCCCCGCTTACCCGTGTCTGTCTATCTTTACTTTCGTCTCCAAAGAAAAAATATATATAATATATATTCCTTTACATGTCTTTCATGACCCCTATATAAACAACTCTATACCCCTCTTGCTTGTGTCTATTCATTATTTTGAGAGGATGAGATTCTCGTCTCTCTATCCCCATACTGTCACCTACAACTTGTGCTAGAGAGAAACAAACAAAAGGGGGGAATTAAGGAAGGGGAGCCTTATTCCCCTCTCCTTCATGAGACGCGGAGGGAAGGGCGTCAGGGAACAAGCCCCTAAGTATTCCTTCCGTTTCCCATAGTTCATAAAATAATTGGGGAATGTTTAATTCTAGCTATTTCTTCCAGGTACCCTGAAATCTTGTTTGTGTCCCGTTGGAAACATATTAATTCTTCTATTATCCTCGTTCTATCTAGCTCTCTAAACCAGTCCATTATCATTGGTATTTCCTTTGTTTTCCAATATTTCGAAATTAATGCTTTCGCTGCATTCAACAGGAATGGAGTAAGTGATGCTCTGTACCTCTTCCTGGAGCCCCCAATCGCATGAAACAAACCTTTCCAGGGGTCCAATTCTATTTCCATCAATCTTTTTAATTAAGTCCAACACTTCCGCCCAGTATGGCTGAATCAAACTGCACTGCCACCATATATGGGCATGGGTTCCTTCCTTCCCAAATTCCCTCCAACACAAAGGTGATGAATCATTATTAATTTTATGCATCTTGGAACGTAGTACCACTTAGTCAGTAGTTTTATAATTCATCTTTTTTATCCTGGTGTCCCTTGAGGTAGAGTGGACATAGTCCATAACCTTCCCCTTTTAATATCTCCGGTACTAATTGGTTCAGTTCTATCCCCCACGGGACCCATCGTTCATAGAAGTTATCAGCAGCCTGTATATTCTAGAGATCCCCTGTCTGCTTATCCCCTCCTTGGTCAACTAATCTTTCCCATGGATTTAACCTACTAGCCGAGCAAAGGGGTTTTGGGAGGGATTTTATAAAGTGTTGGAGCTGTCTGTATCTCGAGCCATCCTATGATGTAGTACCATATTTTTCCCATCTCTCAGATAATGAACAGAAGGCATTTGCTTTTAGGATGTCTCTTAATCTCGGTCGATCTGAGTTGGTCCATTTTAAATACAGTTTTATTATCTATCCCTGCAGGAAAGTAATTATTTCCCATCAGGGGCATCAAGGGACTATTGTATTGCCCTGTCGTACCCTTAAATACCAAATCAAATGCGCTTACTGTTTCTATTGTAATTCGAGCCATTTCTCTAGGGAGACCTCTATATTCTCAACTTTACTCATATTAGCTTCCAATGATACCCATTTCTTATGTGGAACATCTATAATTCTCCTTAATACTGCTGTCATATGATATTTCTGAAGACCCCGTTATCTTTAGATCTACTCCAATATTTCATAGGAAATACGGGATATAGGGATCTCATAGTTTTAAAATAAGCCCCTGGAATATTGATCGGGAGGCTTTGAAAGATGTATAGGGCTTTCCGGGGAGGATCATCATTTTAATTACACTAATCCTACCCAGCCAAGACAATCTGTGTGCTGGGTATTCTTTCAGGTCTTGTTTAATTTTATTTTAAAGAGGTAGATAATTATCCTGGTATAAATCTGCTGTTTGTGCTGATAGAAATACTCCTAAATACTTTAATCCTGTTTCCTTCCACACAAAGGGGAAAAGAGCTTTGAGTTCTCTTCTCAGGCAATATCTACACACATCTTTTCTTTTGGCACAACGTCAAGAACCCTATTTTAAAGCGGATCATTTTTGGAGGCCGGAATTTTGGTGCATCACTAGCTATATCTGTTGTGGTTTTTTTTTTTTTTTCTGTGCATACATACCATAGTTGCATGTATTGTGTTTTTGGGACTGCACACACCTTTTGTTTACAGTAGACAATTAGCCCCCTGTTCACATTGGAGTGACTTGTCATGCGAGCATCCCATTGCTGGCAATCATACTGTTCATATTGGTGTGACACCGACTTTGCGGTGCCGCATCGATTTGAAAAAGTAGTCCATGCCCTAATTTCAGTGATTTGGGTGCAACTTGAATCAACATCTGTGTATAAAGTGTCAATGTGAACCCAGCCTAAGTTGCATCCATATCGATAACCCCATTTGTGCTGAATTAATAAAATGGGTGCAAAGAATTTTGGTTTTCTTTACTAATTTACAAATGCATGTAGATACATAATCTTGTTTTTATAAAAAAAAATGTTTAACAGACACATTATGTCACTTATCATGCTTTCTACGCTGCCTGTGATTGCTATGTACCCTGTTTATACTTGGTACAACCAAGTGAAAAATGTTTCTAGAAAAAGAAAAATATTTTTGCCAGGAATGATGAATTAACACTTGTTAATTGGGGTGCTCACGCCCCATTATATTAACCTGTCTGATTCTGTGTCCCCATACAGTTCTTACAGCAATCAGGTTTTATAAAAAAAAAAAAAACTATCATACAGACGCCAGCTTCTGAGTGACGTTTTCTTGAGCCAAGATAAAAACAGCAATGCAAATCCTGTTTTCATGATATGCATGACTTTTAAATTGACCATGTTTTTAGGTATTCATTATCCAGCAGAACTACAGTGCATCCGGCAAGTGTTCACATCGCTTCACTTTTTCCACATTTTGTTATGTTGCAGCCTTATTCCAAAATAGATTATATTCATTATTTTCCTCAAAATTCTACATGCAATATCGACAACAAGAAAAAAAGTTTGTTTAAAATCTTTGCATATCTATTAACCAGTTCCCGACCCCCGCATGTACATATACGTCCACAATATGGCACGTACAGGCACATGGGCGTACACGTACGTCCTCGCCTATTAGCGGGTGGGGGGTCCGATCGGGACCCCCCCCCCCCGCTACATGCGGAGGTCGGGTCCGCTCGGGGAGCGATCCGGGACCACGGCGCGGCTATTTGTTTATAGCCGCTCCGTCGCGATCGCTCCCCGGAGCTGAAGAACGGGGAGAGCCGTGTGTAAACACGACTTCCCCGTCCTTCACTATGGCGGCGCATCGATCGCGTCATTCCCTTTATAGGGAAGACACGATCGATGACGTCATTCCTACAGCCACACCCCCAAACAGTTGTAAACACATACTAGGTGCACCCTAACTCCTACAGCGCCACCTGTGGTTAACTCCCAAACTGCAACTGTCATTTTCACAATAAAGAATGCAATTTAAATGCATTTTTTGCTGTGAAAATGACAATGGTCCCAAAAATGTGTCAAAATTGTCCGAAGTGTCCGCCATAATGTCGCAGTCACGAAAAAAATTTCTGATCGCCGCCATTAGTAGTAAAAAAATAAAAAAAAATAAAAATGCAATAAAACTATCCCCTATTTTGTAAACACTATAAATTTTGCGCAAACCAATCGATAAACGCTTATTGCGATTTTTTTTTTACTAAAAATAGGTAGAAGAATACGGATCGGCCTAAACTGAGGAAAAAAAATGTTTTTATATATGTTTTTGGGGGATATTTATTACAGCAAAAAGTAAAAAATATTGCTTTTTTTTTCAAAATTGTCGCTCTATTTTTGTTTATAGCGCAAAAACTAAAAACCGCAGATGTGATCAAATACCACCAAAAGAAAGCTCTATTTGTGGGGAAAAAAGGACACCAATTTTGTTTGGGAGCCACGTCGCACGACCGCGCAATTGTCTGTTAAAGCGACGCAGTCCCGAACTGTAAAAACACCTTGGGTCTTTAGGCTGCATATTGGTCCGGGGCTTAAGTGGTTAAAAAAAAAAAAAAATCACATGTACATTTTTAAGTAGTCACAGCCTTTACTCAATACTTTTTGTTGAAGTACCTTTTGGCACCATTTGCAGCCTCAAGTCTCTGAGTATGATGCTATAAGCTTGGCGCACCTGTTTTTGGGCAGTTTCTCCCATTCTCATTTGCGTCGGTGCACAGCCATTTTCAGATCTCTCCAAAGATGTTCAATCGGGTTCAAGTCTGGGCTCTGGCTGGGCCACTCAAGGACATTTACAGAGTTGTCCCGTTGCCACTCCTTTGTTTATCTTGGCTGTGTGCTTAGCGTCATTGTTCTGTTGGAAGATGACCCTTCATCCCCAGTCTGAGGTCCAGAGCGCTCAGGAGCAATTTTTCATCATTGATGTTTCTGTACATTGCTGCATTCATCCTTTCCCTTGATCCTGACTAGTCTCCTAGTTCCTGCCACCACCATGCTTCACTGTAGGGATGGTATTGGCCAGGTAATGGGCAGTGCCTGGCTTCCTTCATACATGACCCTTGCCATTCAGGCCAAAGAGTTCAATCTTTGTTTCATCAGACCAGATGATTTTGTTTCTCGTGGTCTGAGTTCTTCAGGTGCGTTTTGGCAAACACCAGGTGGGCTGTCATGTGCCTTTTACTGAAGTGGGGCTTTTGTCTGGCTACTCTACCATACAAGCCTGATTGGTGGTTCCTCTGGAAGGTTCTCCTCAGAGAAATGCTGGAGCTCTGTCAGAGTGACCGTCTGGTTTTTGGTCACCTTCCTGACTAAGGCTCTTCTCCCCCGATCGCTCAGTTTGGTCAGGTGGCCCACTAGGAAAAATCCTGGTGGTTCCAAACTAATTAAATCTAGGGATGATGGAGGCCACTGTGCTCATTGGAACCTCCAATGCTGCAGAAATGTTTCTGTACCCTTCCCCAGATCTGTGTCTCAATGCAATCTTGTCTTGGAGGTCTACAGACAATTCCTTGGACTTCATAGTTTGGTTTGTACTCTGACATGCACTGTTAACTGTGGGATCTTGTATAGACAGGCATAGGGCCAAAATGGTTGTCAACTATTTTCATAAATGATTTATTGGCCAGCCAATTAGTTGGCCTGCATACAGAATGCATTACGTGTTTATATATCTGGAAATACAGTGCAGTACAGATCCAGCTCGGTACACCATCCATACATGTCGGACTTGGTGCAGCACTCATACATAGTACATCATCCATGCCAAGAAGTGCCTGAGAAATTGTGAATGTGTGCGGAGCAATGCCTCATGGGACATGTAGTCCTGGGCAGGAAGTCAGTGGCTCTAAAGACAGAATTTTTTTCTAACCTTGCTATAGGGATGCTCTATACTATACTTTTCAGCTTGCTATTGGGGCACTCTGAAGGTAGGAAGACCCAGAAGCGTCCGTGGGGGGCCTAAAAGAGGTGAATCAAGGCTGCTCTGTGCATAGGGGTGCAACGGATCAAAAAACTCACGGTTCGGATCGTTCCTCGGATCAGGAGTCACGGATCGGATCATTTTTCGGATCAGCAAAAAAAAAATTTGCCGCCTCCCTGTGCCCCAAATTGCCGCCTCACTGTGCCCCAAATTGCCGCCTCACTGTGCCCCAAATTGCCGCCTCACTGTGCCCCAAATTGCCGCCTCACTGTGCCCCAAATTGCCGCCTCACTGTGCCCCAAATTGCCGCCTCGCCAGGGTGGAAGAAGTGAGAGGGCAGCCAGCAGGGCTGGATTTCCTTTCCCTGCCACCCCAAGGCCAGGTTTTGCAATGCACTCCCTCCCCACCAACCGAACCACCCCCCGGAGAATAGCAGTTGGATGGCAGGGGCGGCACGGTTAGTTCAAATATTTTTTTTTTTCTTTTTTTTTTTTATTACATTATCACTTTTTTTTTTTTTTTTTGTAGCTTGTCGTTTTTAATTTTTGTATAATTTTCTTATTTTTAATATTTTTCTTCTTTACTTTTTAATTACTTATTTTTTTATTAATTGAATTATTTCTTATTTTTTTTTACATTTAACTTTATTGCTATTACACAAGAGAAAACAATTCCCTGTGTCATAGCAATTGAAGGTGACAGGTTCTCTTTGTTAACCCTGTCAGCTCCAAAAACAGTCCTCACAGTTGAGATGGGAAGAGCATAGCTTACCCATCTCACTGTGTGCTATTTGCAGCAAGGACAGGAGACTCGTCAGCTGGGGGAGGAGGAACGGACGGAAGGCAGCTGGAGGGGGGGGGGAACGGACGGACGGCAGCTGGGGGGAGGGGGGGAACGGACTGCAGCTGGAGGGTGGGGGGGGGGGGAACGGACGGACGGGAGGGGGGGGGTTATCAGAGCCAGCAGGGAGAAGTGTGGGGGGAACGGATGGACGGCAGCAGCACATTCTCTGCTAGAAACCAACTGAACCCACCGCCCGTATGTTTAAACGTCTCCACTCCTGCTCGTACACAGCCCCACCTCCTCCTAAGCCCACGTTGTAATAGACAAAACACATCAGCGCATTGGACACGCATTCTGTCTATCACAGCGTGGTTAGGAGCAGGCGGGGCTGTGTGCAAACAGCGGAGACAATTTCAATGTGTTTTTTTACCGCTTTGCTCTGCAGTCCCGCGGCACACCACGGATCACGTGTGTGCCGATCCGAAGTCATTGATCCGTGCGGATCACGGATCAATGACGATCCGTTGCACCCCTATCTGTGCAAAACCAACACATATAGCAGGTAATTATAACATGTTTGTTAAAAAAAAAAATCACTTTAACCACTTCCATACAGAGCACTTATACACCTTCCCGCCCAGACAAATTTTTAGCTTTCAGCGCTGTTGCACTTTGAATGACAATTGCGCAGTCATGCTACTCTGTACCCAAACTAAATTATCATTTTGTACCCACAAATAGAGCTTTCTTTTGGTGGTATTTGATCACCTCTGGGATATTTATTTTCTGCAAAAAAAAAAAACGAAGTTTTTTTTGTTTCTGTTATAAAACCTTGTAAATAAGTAAGTTTTCTCCTTCACTGATGGGCACCGTTGAGGTGGCACTGATGTGGTGGCATTAATGGGCACTAATATGCGGCACGGATGGGTACTGATAGGCGGCATAGATGGGCACTATCGTATGTGTTGTATATCGTATGTGTTGTACTAATGAATGCCAATCAGTGATGCCCATTGTGGGCACTGATTGGCATCCATTTTTTGTGTCATTGTCATCCCTGGTGGTCTAGGGTGGCATACCTGTTTTTGTTTTTGCATCCCTGGTGGTCCAGTGGGCATCCCTGGTGGTCCAGTAGGCATCCTCGGGGGGGCTGTGCTGATAATCCATCAGCACAAACCCTCCCTGTCACAGGAGCAGCCGATCGGCTCTCTACTCGCGTCTGATAGACGTGAGTGAGGAAAAGCCGATTGTGTGTGTGTGTGTGATCTATATTATTACCTTCACTGAGTCAGATTCAACCTCCTAATAGTATATCTCTTCTGTCTGTTATTAGAGTGGATTGGAGATTTTGCTTCCTAACCATATAGTTGGTTATTTGTTTACCACTTCATATAAATATTTAAGAATGAATTGCCTTTTTTACTTTTACATATTAAAGCGGTTGTATACCCACGATGATTTTTTATTTATTTTTTCCCACCTGAAAGGCAATAGCCATAATGAGTTAGTATGCACCGCATACTAGGTCATTATGAAATGCTTACCTCGGAACGAGGTGTAGAGAACTTACCTGGTCCACGCTGAGCGAGATGTCATCTTGCGTCGGCGTGTCTCCCGGGTATCGCCGCTCCAGCGCTGTGATTGGCTGTGATTCGCTGGAGCGGTGATGCATGCGCGTGGGAGACTTCAATCCGGCAAGGGCCGAGGCTCCCCACTGCGCATTTGCCACTGCAATCAGCGGCGCATTGCGAGGGGTATATCTCCTAAACCGTACAGGTTTAGGAGATATTCTTTATACCTACAGGTAAGCCTTATTATAGGCTTACCTGCAGGTAAAAGTGGTAGTAATGACTTTACTACCACTTTAACCAAATTTTACACCATATTATTATACGATTATTTTGATTAATCGGCCAACTAATTGTTTATGAAAATAATCGTTAGTTGCAGCTCTAGACAGGTGTGTGCCTTTCCAAATCGTGTCCAGTCGGCTGAATTTATCACTGGTGGACTCCAATCAAGTTGTAGAAACATCTCGGGCTGGGTTCACACTACTACTGTACACTACTTTCATCCTACTTTGCTCTGCTACATTGGTCCTACATCCATCCTACTTTCATGAACAGGATACTACTTTGGTTCGACTTCAATGATATTCAATGGGCTGAAGTAGGATCAATGTAGGACCAAAAGTAGTACAGGGAGCATTTTCAAAGTCGGACCGACTTGTGTAGGACCAGTTAAGACAGCTCTCATAGGGAAACATTGATTTTCACACGTCATGCTACATGAGGCTCCCAATGTAGGACCGTTTGTAGGACAAGTGTGAACCCAGCCTCAAGGATGATCAAAACAAGGTGAACCTGAGCTCAATTTTAAATGTCATGACAAAGGCTGTGAATACAAACTACATTACTGGGTATTGTTTGTAGCATTTTGAGGAAAAGAATTACTTGAATCCATTTTGGAGTAAGACTGTAACATAAAATGTGGAAAAAGTGAGGCGCTTTCCGGATGCACTGTACTTGTGTTGAAAAGTAAAAATCTGGTTTGAGTTTTTTTTTTTTTTTTTTTTTTTTTTTTTTTTTGTAAATGCCAGTGATGCAGAAATATTTTGGTGGACATAAAGGCAATCTATGCATCTAGGTGCTATAAGACTGCATATTGACTTATGAGAGTGAATCTATCGAACTGTCTCGAGCAATAAAAAACGGTGATATAAAATCCCTCTTCACTCTATCCAAAAAAAAAAAAAAAAGTTTGCCTTTTAGTTAAACTTTAACTGTTTGCCAACCAGCCACCGTCATTATACTGCAGCAGGTTGGCACAGCTTTAAGAGCTCTAGGGGGCACACCGCCGGGGACCTACGATCGCTCCTCAGAGAGCCAGAATGGGATCTGTCAATGTAAACAGACAGCCAGATCCCCCAGCCTAGTGTTAACCCCTTCCCTGCCAGTGACATTTATACAGTAATCGGTGGCTATTTTTAGCTCTGATCGCTGTAGAAATGTCAATTGTCCCAAAAAAGTATCAAGTGTCTGTCCGCCACAATGTCGCAGACCCGCTAAAAATCGCTGATCACCCCCATTGCATAAATATATCGCCTATTTTGTAGAAAATATAACTTCTGTGCAAACCAATCAATATAATGAAAGGGTGTTTGTTTTATTTCTTGGATATTTTATTACAGTAAAAAAAAAAATATATAAATTCTTTTTTTTTTTTTTTTTTTTTTTTTTTTTTTAATCGTCACTTTCTTTGTAGCGCAACACATTTAAAACTGTAGAGGTGCTCATAGACCACCAAAATAAAGCTCTATTTGGGGAGGGGGACATACATTTTGTTTGTGTGCATGACCGCACAATTGTCAGTTAAAGCAACGCAGTGCCATATTGTGAAAAATGGCCTGGTCATTAAGGGGGTAAATCCTTCCAGTCCTTAAGTGGTTAATACTGTATATCGTTAACATAGTACCTGTTTGTTTTTTTGATGATTTACTCCCAACCTGCGTTTCTCTATAAAGTGGTTGTAAAGGCAGAAGGCTTTTTATTTTAATGCATCAAGATAAAAAACCTTCAGTGTGCAACAGCCCCCCCCCCCCCAATACCTAACACCTAATGGAGCCCATCTCTATCCAGCAGTGTTGCACGGGTGACTCGGCTGGGTTGGACTCTCCCTCCTTATTGGCTGTGACAACAGCGGTGCCAAGTACTTTGGCCATATCGAACTTTCGTATGAAAATTCTCATCAGTACATTCGATGACATGACGGTTGTCCTTCATAAGCACTTCAAACCATGCTTCCTTTTAACATTCAGTTTTGGAATTTCACCCAAAAAAAACTAAAACATTCATTGTTTAAAATTGGTTTGTTGGAGAGGCGTGGGGTTGGTTGAATGACCCCAGTAGCCATTGGAAAATAGAATGAATGTTCTTAACTAAAACTTTTGACTAAAATTCTACTAGTTTATGGCCAGCTTTAAGTATAATCGCATTTTGCTTCGGGGGGGATGTTAAAGTGAATGTGAAATGAAATTTGAGCTGGGCACATATTATCTGCAGTGTTTTGTAATCTCTCTTCATGTATGACCCTTGGCTTTGTCCTGCTCTGTTCTTCTGTTATTAGCCTGATAACTTTTGACAAGCTCTCAGACGGTAGATTGTGTGTGTGAGGTTGCTATAAACTAGCAGACTGCTAAACTATTCACAGGCAACCTCTGAATGTGTGGGGAGGGGGTGTGTGCCTTTCCTCCAATCCGCTGTCTGTGTCTAGCAATACTCCCCTTTTACAGGGAACCAGGAAGAGAAAATTCTAACAGAACGTGCGCTTTCTAAACCGTATATAAAGGTGAAGACGGCAGATATACATGTGAAACTTGTAAAGGAAGGTTTTGTTTCATCTCTGTGTATCTGAGACTGTTCACCTCACTGGGTATATGGAGTTTTTACATCCACTTTAAGGGCTCTTTCACATTGAGCGTCCGTACAGGTCCGCCTGTCAGTTTTTTTTTTTTTTTTTGCGGACCTGTACGGGCGCTCCGTGCTCCTCTATGGAGCCGCGGATGTCAGCGGTGACATGCCCGCTGACATCCGATCCGCCAAAGTGTGACGGAGGAAAAACCTACTTTTCCATCCATCTGGCGGATTGGATCGGGTGAACACGGACATAGGGGGGAGCGGAGAAAAGACAGGGTGGTCCCTGCACAGTGTGCGGGGACTGCCCTGTCATCCGCCGGCTCAACGGAGCGATCCCCGCTGAGCAAGCGGAGGTGCACGGGGCGGATCATTACTGATCCGCCCCATGTGAAAGAGGCCTAAGGAAAAATCCCTGCAGGGTACACAGTATACAAGTATGTGTTTTGTTTTTCCCAAGATGATTGCTGAACTTGCCTGTATGAGTGACTTTTTGGGTCTGAATCTTAGCCTTTTTCACTGGCTTATAAATTATGATGGGATCCAATTCTGTGTAGCTGGAAATGGCATCCTAGCACCAAGGGGCATAAACCGCAACACCAACAACCTTGTGACAGTTGCATCTATCCCATCAGATAACTTGAACATCGCACACTGGAATTTTCTGTCTTTACTAAAGCTAATCATTATCTGGTGTGTAGACCTACATAATGTCATGTAAACTCAAGAGATACGCAGGTTTGTACAGAAAGTACTCTGCATCATTTAGGCCCCATTCACATGTGTGGGTTCATGTAATACGGACTTTTCTTGTGCTTTTTCTCATAACGCTCACATGAATGGGGCATCCCTATGCACGGCAAACATGCTAAAGGAAGCTCCTGATCCTCTTTTGTAGCACATTTACTGACAATAATTATCAATGGCACAGCAAGAGTTGTAAAATCCTGGAAAGTGCAGATGTGAAAGCTACCTTGAGCTACATTTAGATTTGCAGTCAAATGAGTGCACATTAATGCAGCTATTGCATTGACACTTTTTTGTGTGTTTTTATCACGTGTTTTACATTTGTATCGTGTTCAAAAATTCTTTCCAGACACCTCCTATGTGTTGCTTTTCTATTGCATGGATTCTTGTACTATCATCTTGACAAGTACTGCTTTCTAAATGCATCTCAAATGCGCTGTAAGGGGTATTATGCGAAGCGTTTATGGTGCGTTTACATTGACATGAATGGAGGCATAATTGGAGCAGTATGACCAGCGAAACAACAAGTTAAATCGATTCTGATGCGAAGTTGCAAACTCAGCCATGTGAACACTACTAGCCGCTGTAATGTGCATTTTTTTGAGGCGTTTGTGGGACTTCAAAAACACTAAAACGCCTGCTTTTGACGCTAATGTAAATGTAGCCTTGCATAGAATACATTTTACAACACTTTCCACATTTTGTATGTAAGATTTGTATTTTGCTTATTTTTATAACTCTCCAGCCAAGTGCAGAATGCTGTCATTCCATTAGTCGCAGTGTGGAGTTCCCTCTTGGACCCCCTTCACATGGGTGTTTGGAATCACAATTTTTTTTTTTGCTTAGAATAATCACAATTCTCGCGGTGCAACATCTTTTACATTATACAAAAAAGTTGGGCTAACTTTGCTTTTTATTTTTTAATTCATTAACAACTTAAGCCCCAAGCCTGTTTTTCAGATTCGGCATTTACAAGACTAAAACAGTTATTTTTTTGCTAGAAAATTACTTAAAACCCCCAAACATTATATATATATTTTTTCTAACACCCTAGAGAATAAAATGACGGTCATTGCAATACTTTTTGTCACACCGTATTTGCGCAGCGGTCTTACAAGTGCACTTTTTTTTTTTTTTGTAAAAATTCACTTTTTTGAATTAAAAAATAAGACAACAATAAATTTGGCTCAATTTTTTTATATATTGTAAAAGATAATGATACGCCGAGTAAAATGATACCCAACATGTCACGCTTAAAAATTGCGCCTGCTCGTGGCATGGCGTCAAACTTTTACCCTTAAAAATCTCCATAGGTGACGTTTAAAAAATTCTATAGGTTGCATTTTTTTGAGCTACAGAGTAGGTCTAGGGCTAGAATTATTGCTCCAACGATCGCGGCGATACCTCACCAGGGGCCTTCACAAGGCTCCAGCCAGTCTTCAATCCTTGATTTATATCATCACATCTAAGGAATTTATTTTATGTCTCATAACAGCTAAAATATTAGCGGCAGAGAGATAAAAAGTATTTATTTTGATGGTACACATGTTAGGCTACACGTACATGTCAATCTGTATTTGTAGCGGGTGTAGAATCCTAGAAAAATACACGAAACTGTTATATGGCACCTGATTGCGGCAAGCAAGCCGTGATTGGTACGGTTGCAATCGGATTGATGCGCTGGTATCGAAAATCCAATCCATGACCTAGTAATCGGCGCCATTCTGGGCCAATTTGACTCTGGTAATTTCAGAACACAAAACATCTTGTGGGCTGAGACGGGAACACCCCCCAGAGTTGATTGGCCAAGGGCTAAAGCCTAGCCCACATCCATATCTCAATAAATGGAGTAGGCTGAGCTATGGACAGGGTTCTTCCATGAAGCCAGTTCCACACTGGGGAGTGCCATATTCCAGTATGCTTCTGGTAAAAGATAGACTTAGGTAAAGTTGATTTCTGATTTTATCCCTTTTTATTTTCATAGCAAATTGCCAAGTTTATGTCCTTTCTGTATTTTTTGTATCTTTTTTTTGGTAACTCTTTTTTTCTTTGTATGCGCTGCCCAATTTCAGGATATTAAATGATAAAATTAATACGTGACTTCTGTGTACTAAGCTAAGGACTCGTATCTCTGGAGAGGTTATTGTATTTTAGTGCCTAAGTGCTCAGTCTGTTACGTGCCAATCGGTATGCTGTTGCCCTGTATGTTGACAGATTGTAAGCTAACAGATCTGCCAGACGGAGATCTGTGTGTGTGTGGTAGCGCAGCAGACCAGTCTGCGGACAAACTGTTGGGTGGTGGCAGGCTACCGTTTAGTGTGTGTGTGGGGGGGACAGTGGGAAGAGTGATTAACACTGGGGTTCAAGCTTGCAGGATAGCTGGAGCAATCCTAGAAGCGTGTAGTAATTGCTAGACTGTTTCCCAATCCTTACAGTGCACCAGATTGTATGTAAGATTTGTATCTGCCTGTGTGTGGTCAGCTAGCTGGATTGGAGTGGAGTCTCCCTAGTGTTGGCCAAAGGTAGTGCGGGCTGTGAAAGTATCACAGCCAGTCTTGCATGCTCAGTAGAAATTCCCCCTTATTCCTTTAGTTCCTCATATAACCCCCGTCACGGTACGCTCGTCGCGGTTAGTTAGTTGCCGCTGGCGATCGTGACAGTGTTATCTGTAAATTTTGTAGACACAGATGGTATCCAGAGAATCTACTGCTGATTGTCGTGTTACTTCCGTATTGAGTGTTACTACTTGGAAACAAGTTATTTTAAAGCTAAACGCCTGGCAAAGTAATGCAGCTCTTAATCATTAAAAAAAACATTTTGAATGCAAGCTAGAGCTGCATAATTAATCGTTAAAAAAAAAAATCGAGATCTTGATTTACTCCCCTCACAATCTCTGCAGAATTTCCCAATTTCATTCATGTAACAAGTGTAGCGAGTTCTGTGCTCACTCAGCTGTCAAAAGAAAAAAGCGGGCAGCCTGCCAAGTTTTTCACAACCTTGTCCATGCTGGTAGATAACTATAAACATTATACATTTTGTTCTTAAAGCGGGGGTTCACCCTTAGAGGGCACTTTTTCCCCTTAGATTCCTGCTCGTTATTAACTAGGGGAATCGGCTATTTATTTAAAAATAGGTGCAGTACTTACCCGTTTACGAGACGCATCCTCTCCGTCGCTTCCGGGTATGGGCTTCGGGAATGGGCGTTCCTTCTTGATTGACAGGTTTCCGAGAGGCTTCCGACGGTCGCATCCATCGCGTCACGATTTTCCGAAAGAAGCCGAACGTCGGTGCGCAGGCGCAGTATAGAGCCGCACCGACGTTCGGCTTCTTTCGGCTACGAGTGACGCGATGGATGCGACCGTCGGAAGCCTCTCGGAAGACTGTCAATCAAGAAGGAACGCCCGCTCCCGAAGACCATACCCGGAAGCGACGGAAGAAGATGCAGCTCGAAAACGGGTAAGTACTGCTCATATTTTAATACAAATAGCCGATTCCCCTAGACCGAACGAGCAGGAATCTAGGGGAAGAAAAAAAATTTTTTTAGAAATGGGTGAACTCCCGCTTTAAATCAAAGGGATGAACTTTTGTCTGTAAATGAGGTCACTTAAAGGCTAAACGTTTTCTGACACTCGTTTCTTACAAAGTTAAAAATCAGTTTTTTTTGCCCAAAAATTACTTGGAACCCCCAAACATTGCATATATTTTTTTAGCAGAGACCCTAGGACATACAGCATGTGAGAAAACTTTCTTATGTTGTACTTGTTCTGGGCCAGTGATTCAGAATCTTGCCAAGCAGCAGCATAACCAAGCCACCATCGTTGTCAGAAATAACGGTCAAATATAGCAGCTTACATTTCCCTTTTTATGTTCAGAGTCTCTGTGTGCTTCCCATGTATGCTTATACTTTCATTTTATATTTGCTTGTTTGTGTTTTGGTGACCATTTTCTCTCAAATGCTGTTCCTTCTGCTTTAAGCCATATCCCCATAATGAAAAATGTATGTAAATAAGCATCTGAAAGAACTGTCTTGTATTGAACTAGTCACAATATCTCCTTTTTATTCTGCTCCATAAATTAAATGATTATTTTAGGTTGCCATGAGTAGCAGGAGCAATTCATTTAAACCAGGGGTAGGCAATCTTAGAGTGGTGGAAATCTACATGAACAACATGGGAGAAATGAAAGTTCACCGGGCACAGCGCACTATTCTTGGGAGCAAACCTAGCAAGGCCATTAAAGTAGGGCAGTTAAGAAGAAAACTCGGGGTAATGTGGCACACAGTCCTGTACTTTTCCCATGTGGTGCATTTTGACAGCCCATTCATTTGGCTGCAGATCACACAGGAATGCAGAAAAAATAGTGCATGCATTAGTTTTAGAGCCCTTTCACACTGGTGCGTTTTCGCGGTAAAAATATCGCTATTAAAACGCCCCCTCCATTGAAATGAAAACACTGTAAAATAGCGGTGTTTTACCGCTATTTTAACGCTCCGCTATAGGCGTTTCCAGTGTGAAAGGGCTCTTAAAAGCATGCTGCACCAAACAGCATGGTACTGTGGAACCATGCAATATATGGTGCTTACAAACGCATTGCGTTTGCTATCTGCATTTCGGGTGTCGTTATCTATACACTGGCACCTGCATGCAGATCGCAAAGGCAGTGCAGGAAACGCACATGAAATGCATCTTTCCTGCACTGCATTCTGGTGTGAACCAACACTTATAATACAATATAATACTAATGTCAATGTAAAAATATGAACTTGTCCAGGTCAGGAGTATACAGCGCAGCGTTTACAGGTCAGGAATTCCTGTGTAGATCATGACGTGTCTCCTGTGCCCAGCTGTCGGCGTCCCCCTTTAATCTGTTCCTGCTGTAATGCAGACTTTTTTAAAACTGTTTTGTCCTACCCCCGACAATCGGTCCATTACCCACCTGTTCTGACATGCTGCTTTCCATTCTAAGTGCCTGTATGAGATATAGATAATGGGCAGGACGGATGTGAGCAGAGGATCATAGGAGTCAGTGTAGCCGTACTGCAGAGCCGGCTGCTTCTGCGTGTTTACTTGATGGTGGCATTTTACAGCTGTACAGTGCTGATTTCTCTTTTTGTGCTTAGTCTTCGTTTCATTTTACACACTGCGCATTCATGGCTCAGTGTGCACTCACACAAAAACAGATGTGCAGAGTCTATTTTGCAATAATATTCTGCATGCCAGCAATGTTTTGTGATCTTGAGTTTAGTTCCAGTGTAAATGACGGTGTTTGATTCACCAGCAGTGAATGTTTGATGAAAGTTGCATTCACTTTATAATCTGTCCCATAGTGTAACCTATTGTATATTATTAATTTTAAAAGACCAGTTAAAGGTGGAGACCGGGTTAACTAACAATACTGCTGTTTTTTTGTGTCATACATATCAGTTGTAAAAATAATTTACGTTTTTGAATGGGAGTTCTTTCACTGTCCTTTTTTATTATCTTGATAATTTAACAAAGACTTCAAAACAGTGTTGTCGAGTGTTGTAGAAAAGAATGATATTAATGGCTATATTATATTTTTTCCTCCTAGGAACATCATCTCCAGCGAGCCATTTCAGCACTGCAGGTATATGGAGAGAAGCGGGATAACATGGTTATTCCAGTCCCGGAGGCAGAAAGCAACATCTCTTATTATGAATCTGTGTACCCAGGGGAATTTAAGATGCCAAAGCAGCTCATTCACCTACAGCGTAAGTATCACTTGTACTGAATTTTTGACCTAAACTGTTTATATAATGAAAATATGGTGAAAAATTTGCTTTATAAAGGTGAGTTGCGCATCAATGTTGGCAGTGTTCTGCCCAACACCATTTTGATGGTGCTTGAATCTGACGGTTACCTGTGCTTGCATGATGCACTTTATTAGAAGATGTAGACGTTTATATCTTTGGGCTCTGGTTGAGAAGTAGATCAACAGAGAATTTATTTGATTTGCTGCGCTTGTTTGTTTCCTATTTTGGGAAACAATGTAGTTTGAATTTTTCCAGAATAGCCACCACACATTTCTGATAACTAAATTTAATTTGTTGCTCAACAACCAGTTTTGTTTTGCTGGAACTTTCTTTAAAAAAATTCTGTGCATGTTCCAGGTTAACTCTTGGCCATGATATTAGGAGTTCATGCCTCTCACAGAACAGCCCTTGTGTGGAAGGAAGACCTGCGCTGTGAAAGGAAGGGCAGGAAGTAGCATGTTGTAGCTGGGAAACACAGGGTAGTCAAAGTGGTTCTAAAGCCTCAAGGATTTTTACCTTAATGCATTCTGTGCATTAGGGTAAAAAAAAACCTTCTCTGCTGCAGGATCCCCCCAGACCCCCCTTTTTTTACCTGAGCCTGATCCAGTGACGTGTATGAGAGCAGAGGTTATTGTCGCTGTCTCCCTTCTCATTGGGCAGGTTGATAGCAGCAGGAGCCATTTCAATCAATTCCAGTGACCAGGGAGTGGAGGACGGGGCAGAGTCCTGCTATCTGTTATTGAAACGGCAGCAGGGCTCGGGAGCGAGCATGCACAAGTGCCCCCATGGGTAACGGCTTCCTATGGGGGCACTGGACAGATAAGAGGAGACGGGGACCGAAGAAAAGGGGGTTCGGGCCGTTTACAATTCAATTGCACAGAGCAGGTAACCAGAGAGTGTGGAGATGATTTGCATTTATTTATTATTCTTTTATGCCCCTTTCACACATGCGGACCATTCGTTTTTATCAGTTCAGCCACGTTTTTTCAAAGAAAAACAAATGAAGTTTACATCTGTTTTTGTATTTTTGTTTTTTACATCCTCCAGCTAGAGTGCTTAACCACTTAAGTCCCGGAGCCATTTCCTTGCAAAAAACTGACAATTTTTCCATTTTGCATTCATTTTCATCCGATCATTTTTTTTTTGCCGAAGAAATTATAGGGCTTTGATCCGTTCCAAATAAACTTTGACAAAAGGGGATGTAAATGAATGATCATCCATTTTTTTTTTTTTTTTTCCCATAGAGATGTCTGTTTTTTGTCTGTCAAGGGGGATGTGAAATGGACCTTACAATTTCTTTAAATGCCAGCAGTTACAGAATCTGCCCTCACACTCTGATTTCTCCCCAGTCGGTTGTCAGGAGTTACGGGCAGACAGCTGACAAAGTCTGTAGGATCCTGGCATTTTTTTTTTATAAAAGGTGAACGTCTCTTTTTAGGTATTTGGTACATAATTGCGCCTAAATAATAGAACATTGAAATGCCAATTGTTTTGAATTTCTGTTTTTCCTAATGTATTATGGTGTGTTTTTATCTGGCACAAATATGTTTTATTTGATCATTTTAGCTTTTAGTTTGGATGCAGAGCAGCCAGATTATGACTTGGACTCTGAGGATGAGATCTTTGTGAACAAGCTTAGAAAGAAATTGGACATATCTCCTCTCCAGTTTGAAGAAATGATTGACCGGTTAGAAAAGGGCAGCGGTCAGCAGGTACATTTAATGTTGTGTTTGTTTTTTTTTTTGTTCTGGACTGCTCACTCACTATGTATGCTAAGTAGTTTCAAAGCTTACGCCTGAATTGGCATCCATCCCACTCCTGCAGCTAGATCCTATAGACCCTTATGGATTTACAGGTGGATGGAGACAGTCAAAAAGTAATCAACCAACGCTGGGCTTTCTTTGAAAATCCCAGCATGCTCTGCAATCTAAATGCCATAGAAACACCCTATTTTGAAATGTCAACTCTATAAAGTTGAATGTAGAATGCATGCCCAACACAAATATTTGACAAGCATCTGTGCAGTAGGTGATATGCCACAAGATCAGGAACAGAAAAAGTATAAATCTTAGAAAATGACCAAAACTGAACTAAGGTGCAGTTACACTTTTAGAAAAATCGTTCTAATTTGATGTTATTTTTTCTTTCCTCCAGCCTGTTAACCTCCAAGAAGCCAAGCTGTTGCTTAAGGAAGATGACGAGTTGATAACGGAAGTGTATGACTATTGGATTAAGAAAAGGAAAAACTGTCGTGGCTCCTCCGTAATACCAGCAGTGAAACAGGAGAAGCGGGATGGCTCAAGCACCAGTGATCCTTATGTAGCTTTCAGAAGGCGTACAGAGAAGATGCAAACGCGGAAAGTGAGTTAACTTGATATTGCTTATAGCTGCTGTCCTAATGGTGTGGTGTTAGTGTAGACTGTCCTTCAAATATACAGTAAGTCTACACCTGTTAGAGCATCAGGTTTTTATTTCAAGTTAGAACTGTTTTTTTCTCTTTCGTTCATAGACGGACACAGCATCCTTTGACCTTAGGGTTATGCTTCTTCCTACCAGGAGATTTAGGCAGAATTCTACAGCACTTAAGGTGTTAAAAACTTTCCTTCATGCCGCTCCTCCCAGGGGGCGTGGCTCCCCCAGGCATAACCCCCACTCTGCTTTAGCAGCCTCAGTTTGTTTCTGCCTAACCGTCAGGAGAGTCAGGCTCTCTCTGGAGTCCTGGACTCTGGAGTTTTTTCTTGCAAAATTTTTTTGCATTTTGCGAGTTTTTTCCTCGCTTTTTTATTTTATTTTTATTTTTGAATCCTGCGATTCTTCTATCAACAGCCGACTGGGTGACAGGCTGGGTCCTCGACCCTTGTAGTCCCCCCAGGTTCGGCCTTCGAGCGTGTGCCGGCCCTCAGCTCCGCTTTGGGACGTCCACGACAGGCCCCATTGCTCCAGGGGCGGCCGGGGAACTTCGGTTCTAGGGCACACATATGACCGGTCTCTATGGCCTTGTCACAGTGTGTCTGGCTGACAGCCATGCCGTTCGCGGACGTTGGTTCTGTCTGGGATACCTCCAGCCAGGTAGTCGCAGGACAGGTAAGTAGTGGCCCCTTACTCAGGTAAGTGGTCTGGCTGGAATGTTTTCCCTTGGGAGGTCGACTGAGGGTTTTCCCCTGCTTTCCTCTCTCCCTTATTCCTCTCCCTCCTTTCCCCTTTGGGTGACGGCTGTGCAGGGGGTTTTTTCCCTGGGGCTCATATTTTTTTTTTTTTCACTCGGGTATGGCTGGGGCTGTTCTGTGTCACTGCAGGGGACTGTGGTGGACATTCTGGGCATTTTTGTGTGTGCTGTGTGCTGTTTTGGTGTACTGTCATTTTTGGGTACACTGTCTTTTTAAAACTGCGCAACGGCGGCCATTTTGCCGGAGCCGCGCTTGTATTATTCGGCGGCCATTTTCTTGTGGCCGGCGCCATTTTCAGCACTAGTTCGGCCTCTAGTGGCCGTTTCGGCGGGGAAAAAAGACCGCGAATCATCTGAGGGGACAGACGCAGCGCTGCAGCTTCTCCTCAGCACACACTTGCCTTCACAGACCGCGCTGTACCAGGGGGTGGTGAGTCTCAGGGGGCCCCATACTGTGCTCTAGCGGCCGGGAGGTGACCTGTGGGGGACTTTTTTCCTGCCCTTGGCAGTAGGGGTGAAATGGCAACAGCAATATGGAGCCTGAATCAGGCCCCTCATTTCTTACAATGCCGGAATTAACCCTTAAGCGCCCCTCCCCCTGCCACATCTGTTGAATCGGTGTCGGCTGTCCTGGAGTCTTTTCTCACCAGGTTTGAAGCAGCCAGTGCTCGGTTGGGGGGTAAAAAAGCGCCCCCCCCCGGAGGCTGTTTCTGGGGATATCTCTGACGCAGAATCTGATGCTTCTGGTTCTGTCATGTCAGAGGATGCGGGCTTAACCCACATGGACAGCGAGGATGACTCTGCTGCGGAGTCTGCTGATAAGGAATTTGTTGGAGCTCTTATTACTGCGGTGCGTGAGGCTCTTCATTTAGAGGATTTGGCGGAGACACCAGCGGTGTCAGTCCTTTTGGATTCCGCAAACCACCGCGTACCGCTAAGGTATTCCCCTGTGTTCCTTATTTAGACAATATGTTGTATAAGGAATGGGATACACCGCAAAAGGCTTTTACGGTTCCTAAAAGCTTTGCTACCGTTACCCCCTGGAGGAGGACTTTTTTAAAAAAGTGGGTCACTCCTCCGTCGGTGGACCCTCCTGTGTCCAGACTGAGTAAGGCTACTACGTTGCCTGTGGAGGGGGCTCCTGCTTTCAAGGACCCCGCTAATAGGAGAGTGGAGGCCGTGGCCCGCTCCCTGTTCTCGGTGGTGGGTTCGGTGGTAAGGCCGGCTCTGGCCGGAGCCCTGGTAGCTCAGACGCTGACTGAAAGGGCGAAGCTCCTGCTGCAGGACCTGGAGGTCCAGGGGGCTTCCGAGTCCTCTAGGGACCTGGCTGAACAGTTGATTCAGGGTCAGAAGTTTCTCTGCGAGGCGGATATGGATTAGATTCCTTTGCTTTCCAGGGCTTCTGTCTACGCAGTGGTTCTGCGCCGCCTTATATGGCTGAAGTGCTGGTCGGCTGACCAGTACTCAAAAAAGGCCTTGGTAGATTTGCCCTTTAAGGGCGGACGGCTTTTGGGGGCATCCCTGGATGACATCATTAAGGATGCCACTGGAGGTAAGAGCACCTTGCTCCCTCAGTCGGGGAAGGGTAGGGAACCTCGCCGCAAGCAAGGTCCTACTTTTACTACCCCCTAAACGGTTTTTTTCGTGCGCCAGCGCGGCTGGAAAAGGTCCGCAGGGTGCAAAAGCCCTTGCTGCCGGGCGTAAGCGCCCCTGGTTCAAAAAACCGAACAAGCCTGCGGACAAGCCTGCTTCCGCATGAAGGTCTGCCCCCGCCCGGGTCTCGGGTGGGGGGACGGCTTCACGACTTCGTGGATCGGTGGAATTCTCTTCTATCCGACCGTTGGGTTTGCGAGGTGGTCGCCTCGGGGTACAAGATAGAGTTCCTTTCTTGTCCCCCAAACAGATTTTTTTCCATCCAACCTCCAGCTTCCTCCGGATCGTCGGCTAGCCCTGTCCGGGGCTGTCCAGGATCTTCTGGACAGGGGGGTGGTTGTGCCGGTCCCCTCGCTGGAACGGTTTCGGGGGTTCTACTCCAATCTGTTCGTGGTCCCCAAGAAGGGAGGGGTTCGCCCTATCCTGGACCTAAAGGCCCTCAACTCCTTTGTCAAGGTGCAGCGATTCAGGATGGAGTCGGTCCGTTCTATCATGGCGTCCCTCCACCAGGGGGACTTCATGGCGTCCTTAGACATCATGGACGCATACCTGCATGTTCCCGTTTGCACAAGCCACCAAAGGTATCTGCGCTTTGCGATCGGGGAGGACCACTATCAATTCGTGGCCCTCCCGTTCGGGCTGGCGTCGGCACCACGGGTGTTCACCAAGGTGCTCGCCCCGATCCTGGCCTTGCTACGGCAGCGAGGGATCGCTATCGTGGGATACCTGGACGACCTTCTCCTGAGAGCTTCTTCAGGCTCAGAGTTAGAGGAGGACGTGTCCATCACGTGTCGGACTCTGCAGGAGTTCGGCTGGTTTCTGAATCTCAGAAAATCAGTGTTGGTTCCGTCCCAGAGGCTGGAACCCCTGGGGCTGGTTTTGGATTCGGGGGAGACAAAAGTGTTCCTCCCATCGCAAAACCTGCTGACCCTGCAATCTGCAGTGAGACAGTTGTTGACCCAGAAGTGGTCATCTCTTCGCTTCTGCATGCGGGTTCTGGGTCTGATGGTGGCCTCCTTCGAGGCAGTTCTGTATGCCCAATCCACACCAGGGTACTACAGAAGGAGATTCTGTCACGATGGGACAGGGTCCCATCTTCTCTGGATCACCAGATTCGGTTGAGCCATCTGGCCAAGTCTTCCCTGGCATGGTGGCTGACGTCTCTGGTGCTTCGGTCCGGGAAGTCTTTTCTTCCGTGCCGCTGGACAGTGGTCACGACGGATGCCAGCCTCTTCGGCTGGGGGGGCGTCTGGGGCACCCAGTCAGCCCAGGGGCGCTGGACTCGGGAGGAGTCCCGCCTGCCGATCAAGCTGTGCCTTGTCAGGTGGTCGCTGGAGCTACAGGGCCGTCCTGTCAGGATCCAGTCCGACAACGCCACGGCCGTGGCGTACATCAATCATCAGGGCGGCACAAGGAGCTCGGCCGCGGCGACGGAGGTCGCTCACATACTTCGGTGGGCCGAAAGGTCCGTTCCGGCCCTGTCGGCGGTATACATTCCGGGAGTTCTGAATTGGCAAGCCGACTTCCTAAGTCGCATGACTCTGGATCAAGGGGAGTGGTCTCTCCACCCGGAGGTGTTTCAGATCCTGTGCCAAAAATGGGGCACTCCAGACGTGGACCTTCTGGCGTCCCGTCTCAATCGGAAGGTACCACGGTTTGTGGCTAGGTCAAGGGACCCGTGGGCAGACGCGTCAGTGGCTCCCTGGGTCAATATCACCTGATTTACGCCTTCCCTCCTCTAAGGCTCCTACCCCGCCTGCTGCGCAGGGTGGAAGCCGAAGGTATTCCAACGATCCTGATCGCCCCGGATTGGCCGCGTCGCTCTTGGTACGCGGACCTGGTACGTCTGGTGACAGACGCCCCCTGGCGTCTGCCTCTGAGGGAAGATCTCCTGTCTCAGGGCCCGATCTTCCATCCTGCTTTACGGTCACTGGCTTTAACGGCGTGGCTGTTGAAAACCAGGTACTGAAGGACCGGGGCCTGTCGGGCCCGGTAATCTCTACCATGCTGCGTGCACGGAAGTCCACTTCTCGAAAAATTTACCATCGTACATGGAAAGCATACATCTCTATGTGTGAGGAGATGAAGTGGCACCCCCGTACTTACGTGGTGTCCCGGATCCTGCTGTTCCTACAGCGGGGAGTGGACCAGGCTCTTGCCTTGAGCACGATCAAGAGTCAGATTTCTGCTCAGGCTGTTTATTTTCAGCGTCCCTTGGCAGCGAATTCTTTGGTTCGCACGTTTGTGCAGGGGGTCCGGCATGTGGCCCCCCCGGTGCGCCCTCCGCTACCTTCTTGGGACTTGAACTTGGTCCTCTCGGCGCTTCAGCGTGCCCCCTTTGAGGACATTCGGGAGATCCCCTTGCTGACTTTGTCGCAGAAGGTGGTCTTTCTGGTAGCTATTACCTCTATCAGACGAGTGTCTGAACTGGCGGCCTTGTATTGCAAGGCCCCCTACTTGGTCATCCATCAGGATAAGGCGGTGCTGCGCCCGCAGCCCTCTTTTCTTCCGAAGGTCGTTTCGGCCTTTCACATTAACGAGGACATTGTTGTTCCATCATTATGTCCTCAGCCGAAGAACCCGAAGGAGGCCTCTTTACATTCTCTGGATGTGGTTCGGGCCCTTCGAGTTTACTTGTCGGCGACAGCTCCGTTCCGGAAGTCGGACTCGCTGTTCGTGTCTGTGTCCGGTCCCAGTAAGGGCCTGGCAATCTCGTCGGCCACCATTTCCAGGTGGATCCGACAGGTTGTGCTTCAGGCCTACGCCCTGAAGGGGCGGGCGCCTCCCTTTCGGGTCATGGCGCATTCGACCAGGGCGATCGGGGCCTCCTGGGCTTCCGACACCAAGCCTCTGTGTTACAGGTGTGTAAGGCAGCGACCTGGTCGTCGTTCCACACTTTTTCAAAGTTTTATAAGGTGGATGTGAGTGCATCTTCTGATGCCTCCTTCGGCCGCAGGGTGTTACAGGCGGCAGTTTAAGGTTGGAGTTCCTCCGTTGAGTAACTCCGGTTTTGTTTGGGGTGTAACCTGTTTTTGCTGTGTTATTTTCCCACCCCTCGAATTTTTTTGACACTGCTTGGGGACGTCCCTAAGGTCAAAGGATGCTGTGTCCGTCTATGAACGAAAGAGAAAAAAGGATTTTTGTACTCACCGTAAAATCCATTTCTCTGAGTTCATAGACGGACACAGCACCCACCCCTCCTTTGTTTGTACTGCTTGTTACGAACTGAGGCTGCTAAAGCAGAGTGGGGGTTATGCCTGGGGGAGCCACGCCCCCTGGGAGGAGCGGCATGAAGGAAAGTTTTTAACACCTTAAGTGCTGTAGAATTCTGCCTAAATCTCCTGGTAGGAAGAAGCATAACCCTAAGGTCAAAGGATGCTGTGTCCGTCTATGAACTCAGAGAAATGGATTTTACGGTGAGTACAAAAATCCTTTTTTTTTTTTTGGTTTTTTTTCCATTTTTGAACTGTTAGTGACTATAGATGCCAGGAATAGAAGTTGATGTTATGACACTTTAGAAGAACTATTACAGGCATTACTACAGAGTTGTACTCTGTTGAACATCACCTAGCTGTTGCAATATCTTCACCTCCAGTAAGGTGTGGGAACGTCCCCCTGCAATAGGGCAACTGTCTTGGTCCCTACAGTGGTTGATGCTACAATTGCTACTCCGAAGCCAAGCTGTCCAACAGCAGGGATCCAGTGTCTTAGAAACTGTGCTCTGGTTAAGTGGCTCCTGATTAGTTCGATGAATCTGGTGTTGGATTTAATTTTTATTTACAGAATCCCTGTCTTGCATTTTTATAATGTTTCAACTTTTATTTTTACAGAACCGAAAGAATGATGAGGCTTCTTATGAAAAGATGCTGAAGTTGCGCCGGGATCTTAGTCGAGCAGTTACTATTTTAGAAATGATTAAGAGACGAGAAAAAAGCAAGCGAGAATTATTACATCTAACACTGGAAATTATGGAAAAGAGGTATACTTAACTTTTATAAATATTGTGTTGCTTACATAATTAAGACTGTATGTAAAGTATACTAGTATTATTACCAGTAAATGGCCATAAATGGTTAGGAAAAGAGAAACAAAATGTATTTCATTGACAATGAGTAGCCCTTAATGGAATACCCCCATCTGCAGTCCTGTGATTGCTGTGTACAGTTTTGTCCTTTGCCCTTAAAACAACCGTTCAGCATGGGTTCAAGTCCAGCACTATTGGCAATGCTAATTGAGCCCCTGGAGGCATGATGTTACACAAATTTTCAGGTTCCCTTCAAATGTTATTCAATGGTGGCTACCAGATGTGGCTTATTTTTTTTTTATCGGTCTTTTCAATGTTTAGTAAACTAGCTCTGGTCAATGATTTAGTCCTAATAGTGATTTTAAGCTAAGATAATTTCATAGACATTTGCCTAGATGCTCAGACTCCTCAATTAAGAATGTTTATTTTACTATTGCAGGTATAATCTGGGTGACTACAGCGGAGAGGTATTGTCAGAGGTAATGGCACAGCGCCAGCCGTTGAAACCCACCTATGCCATCCCCATCATACCAATTTCTAGCAGCCCCTTCAAACATCAGGACACTATAGAGATTAAAGTTAACAAGGTATGGTGGATTGATTGGCTCTGTTCTGTTACTGTGTGTGTGTGTGTGGAAAAAACCTTTTCATGGTTCTCAAGCGGCATATTTGTTAAGCTACAAATAATGAACCTTGTTCTCCATTAGATGCATTTTAATACACACTCTTTGCTAATAGGAAAATGTGGATGTCATCTTCAGTACCAGGTTACTAAAGCAGTGGCCCTGCATCCTCTCCGCACTGTCACAATTTAAAAAAAGTATGACTTTGCGGTCCGCTGCCCACACAGCCACATCATTCATTCACAGAGTTTTGTGAATGATTAAACTACAAGTAGCTTCTACCACCACGGCAGACCGCATGTAGTTCCTAATGAACTGCAAGGGCGCTGGTGAGGACCCTCGTAGTTTTTCTTCCTGCTTTTCTGTAATTGGCTGTACAGGCAGACCGCTATATTGAGTATCTGCAGGAGCCTGACACTGCACCTTCAATCTACTGATCGTGGGTGCAATGTTTTGAAGGCTCCATTGTAACGAAAAAAATGCACTTTTTTTTTTTTTAACCTGCAAAATCATGTGCATTGATTAGGTTTATTATTAAAATAACTCCATGCCCAAGAGGATTAAGGCAGTGCTGGAAAATGATGGTGGCCACACAAATTTACAATTTGGACATTTTCACTTAGGGGTGTACTCACTTTTGTTGCCATTGGTTTAAACATTAATGGCAGTGTGTTGAGTTATTTTGAGGGGACAGCAAATTTACACTGTTATACAATCTGTACACTCACTACTTTACATTATAGCAAAGTGTAATTTCTTCAGTATATAAAAAGAGATTTAAAATCTATAAGAACAAAAAATTGTCAGCATAGAAAAAATCACAAACAGCGCTAATAGTGGTATGTTCTAGTGTAAATCCCAAAGAAGGAACCACTTATACACTCGGTGCAGAATAAAAGAGTGTGTCAGTAAAATAAAGAAAAGTCCATTGATACAGTGTCCGATATAAGGAAGAAATCAGATAGCAAACACCTTCCACCCGAATTCCTTAAAGGGCACCACGTGGGACAAAGTAAGCCCCCTCTGGGGTGCGAACTCACCGCAACAAAATGAATATAAGGCGATGTATAATATCTCCAAACTGACAGAACTCTTCAGGTAGGGTAATCAGAAACATCTGCTAATAGTCTCCCAAACAGACCAAAAAAACACAGAGAAATGCCATAGCGTAATTCCGTTTTTAATGGTAATGTAAAACAAGAGCCCCACAGCACAGATTCCCCTCAATCAATGCACGTACATGTAAATAAAATCAATAGCGCAACATAGTCACCATCTCCAAGGACTGGAGTAGCATCATACTGGCCTGGTGTAATCTCGTGGGAGACAGACTGTCCTGGTTCCAGCAGAGGCTCTGGTGGAGCGCATAGGTCACTTCCTGAGCGTCGTGATAAGCCACGCCCTGACGCGTTTCGTCATAGGACTTCGACAGAGGGCGTGGCTTCACGACTGCAGACGCTAATATAAATAGGCAAACCAATTGAGCACCGCTCCAATCGCCGTGTAGTGGAGGGCGGGCATTGGTGCTTGTCCCGCCTACCTCTAATCACTGCCAGCATATGGGAACGAGCAAACAACGGTCTCCACAGAATAATCTGTCTCGTACACCACAATGCGGCACAGCCACTCAACAGAGCAGAGGGGCAGCATGTGGAGTAATAACAGACCTCAAAATACATCACATCAATACACAGTATATATTAATTATGCAAAGCGGAATAATATATGTACATGTTCATGAAAGGCATACTCATGTGACACGAAGCAGCATAAGATCACACTTATTAAAAAACATGTATTGATCAATTAAGCATCAATATGTAAAAGCCAAATCAACCAATATATCTATATCAATCAAAAGCATACATACATATATATATAATAAATATATCTAAATTAAAAAACGGCTTTAAAATGAATATCATATTACAAATATAAATAAAACATTATGTATTGCTACAAATAATATAGCCAAAAAAAGAAGAAGACATATATATAGATGCTCCATCTTGTGGTGGTTAAGTATATCTACGGCTAACCTCAGCATCAGGCAGAAGCAGGTCACAAACAGGTTGTTTGCAAAATGCCCCACCATGGGAAGCCAACAAAAAATGCCAGCTAATGGTCAAAAAACAGCTAAAAAAAGAACCATAAATGGGAGGCAAAAATTGTATGGCAAAAAAATATATATATATATTATCCCATAGAGTAAGTCCCGAAAATATAAAGCAGACATAACTCACAGATCGATAATCTCTCAATAATCACTAATAAAACAATTGATATCTAAATCAATATTAAGGCCCTTCGGGGCCAAAGTGTCAGCCGAGATTATCCATTGGGTCTCTCTTTTTGATAAGTCCCTCACAAGATTAGAGCCTCTCCATGTAGGTTTCAAATGGTCAATGCCCCAAAACTTCAGGCCACTCGGGTCTTGCTTATGAAAAAGTTTAAAGTGTAACGAAACGTTATGATCCTTGAAACCCAACAGGATATTAGCAATATGCTCCCCAATACGTACTTTAAGTTGACGTTTAGTACGTCCAATATAAAGTAAACCACAAGGGCACTGGAGAGCATATACCACATGGGTGGTATTACAAGTGATGAACTCACTAATCAAAAATTCTTTGTTATTGGCACTGGATGTAAAATTCTTTACTCCTCTCATGGGGCGTGTAATTTCCCGGCATGCTCTGCACTTACGGCAGGCATAAAAGCCATCACAGTCCCAGAAACTAGACAGTCTAGTGGGTGGATCAAGTACCTTACAGACTAGTTTGTCAGAGAAACTCTGAGCCCTTCTGTAGATAAAACCTGGTTTATCTGGCAACACTGCCATGAGGACTTTGTCCATTAGCAATATATGCCAGTGATTAGAGAAAATGGCCTCTATCTCTTTATACTGGGCATGATATCCGGATATAAAGTTCCATTCGTGACTCTTAGGGGATCTTGTCACTGTTCCATCTAGAAGAAGATGTTCTCTAGGTTGTAAAGCCAGATCTTTTATAATTGGATCCAACCTCTCTTTTTTATAGCCTTTCTCTAGAAATTTTCCTTTTATGATTTCAGCCTGAGCAAGGAAGTCCGTGGTGTTAGTACAGTTCCTCCTTACTCGGGTAAGCTGACCTTTGGGAATATTTTTCAGCCACATCGGATGGTGACCACTGCTAACTGGCAGGTAACTATTCGAATCAGTTGGCTTGAAAAATACCTTTGTTGACAATCCCAAATCTGTCCTGGAGATTTCTAGATCTAAAAAGTTGACTTTATCCTGACTAATGGTACTAGTAAGTACAATATTTTTAGTGTTGGAATTCAATTCATCTAAAAATATCTGCAAAGCAGTGAGTGGGCCGTCCCAGATAAAGAACAAATCGTCAATATATCTTTTATAGAACAAAAGAGGTGGACGTGGGACTGAAAAAATAACTTTGTCCTCCCACTCACTCATGAACATATTTGCTATGCTTGGAGCAAAACGAGCTCCCATTGCTACTCCCCGGCATTGGGAATAGAACTCTCCTCCATACCAAAAAAAATTATGTCCAAGACAAAAATCTAATGCATTTCTTAAGAAGATTTTTTTATTATGGGAGATATCCTCACGTTGACTGAGGCTCCAGTTGAGTGCTAAGAGAGCATCATCGTGCTGGATCACCGTGTACAGCGATGTAACATCAGCTGTAACAAGGTATACTTCCTTCTTACTAGTAAGATCAATGGTTTGCAAAAAATTCAGGAGACTTTTAGTATCCTTCAAATATGCACGAGTGTGTATAACGCTTTCTTGTAGATACAGGTCCAAATATTGGCCGAGTCTTGATGTCAGGGACCCTATCCCATTAACAATGGGTCTACCTGGGGGACAGTGCGTGCTCTTATGTATCTTTGGAAGCGTATAAATAGTCGGAATTCTATTGAAACTTGGTACCAAGTATTTTTTCTCACGACTATTCAAAACCCTTGATTTAAAACCCATATTGATCAGGTGTTCCAAATCAATCTCGTATTGGGGTGATGGATCTTTATCCAATTTAACATAGGTACTAGTGTCACTCAACATTTCAGTCAACTGATTAACATAAAATGCTTTGTCCAAAATAACTACTCCTCCTCCTTTATCTGCAGGGCGTATTATGAGATTCTTTTTTTCTTCCAACATTTTAATACCGTCCAAGATATATTGAGGATTGACATTTTTCTTAGGGACTATCTGTTGCAAGTCCCTCAAAACTAGTCCTTTAAAGGCCTCTATCTGGTGATTGGCTTTATTCAGGGGGTTGAACAGTGACTTATTGCGCAAGCCACTATCCAACACCACCGAAGATGCCACAAAGGCAGATTCTCGATTTTTGTTGAGAAAATATTTTTTCATATTTATTTTACGTACGTATTTATGGATGTCAATAAATACGTCAAATTTATTGATAGGTCTTTTTAGTCCGCATTTAAGACCCAAGTGTAAAATATTTGTCTCCTTAGGGGATAAGATAGTATCGCTTAAATTAAAAATGCCACCTAAATTTAGACTCGCCTTCTTTTTCTGGATTTTTCGTCCAGATCTACAACCTCTCGCTCTTCCATCCTTGTATTGGGGTAATAAACGTAATTCTGTTCCCAGGAGGGAGGCTGTTCCCTCCATTGTTGTTCTGCATACCCTGTTGACGGTTGGTGATACGGAGGTGGTCTGCCTCTCCAATGAGACGCACCCCGTCCTCGTCTCTGACCCCCCCTGCCCCTCCCTAAAAAAGGCTTGGGGGATTGATGTCGACTTCTATCCTCCCATAATGGTTCAAAACGGTTCTGAACTGGGACACGATATTGCCTATCACTTGATGTACTTGGATGGTCAGAGTACTGGGGCTCCCTAGCTGTATTACCTTTTGCCTGATTGACATTAGGTCGAGAAGTAGGAATCTGATTCCTGGGAGGTTTAGGGGGAAGAGGAGTCGTCACATTTCCACTGGAATTTTGGGTGGGAGTCACCCCTAAGGTATTCTCAGATGCAACCTCCATATGAGTGGCAGCCTCATCCTCATTCTGTCTGGTTTGTTGCCAAAGATAGACTTTATTTGATTGGAAATCCCCTAAATCCCGATGAAATTTTTTAGTTTTTTTCTTTTGTGTATCTTTGTCAACTTTTTCAAGTTTCTTCATAATACGGGTATTAAAATCAATTACCTGTTGGGTATCTTTAATTGGTTCGAGCTGTATTTTTAATTCATTAATTTTTCCAACCAGGATACTCATTTTTTTCTTCTTACGTTTAAGTACAAGGTCCTGAAGTTTAACCCCCGTATTGTGGAAAAAATTATACCACTCATTCACAGAGTCAATATCGTCGAGGCCGTCTTGCGGCACAACATCCCAACGTAGACTCCTAGTGATAATTTTCTCCTTTGCATATTTTTCAAATGTGCAAATGTCCCACCATGTGCGGACCTGTTTCTCGAGCACATTACCTAGGGTGGTCAACAAGACATTATAATTGATTTGTGTGGATGTCTGCTCAGTGACAGAGAAAATATTGTCAATATCAATACTTCTGTTATTAAGAAATTGTAAGACGTCCATGGCTGCCAGGAAAAACAAACAATGAATGGAACAAAAGGTGTACTGTAGGCCTATAATACACCTCCCGGCGCCAAAATGGACAGGAACTGTTCAATAATCAATAACAGAGGATTGTCAATAGATCGATCATCTGTGTATTATAGTAAATTAAATTAAAAAAAGCAGCCGTTTAATAAAATACAAACATATAAAAAGAGATTTAAAATCTATAAGAACAAAAAATTGTCAGCATAGAAAAAATCACAAACAGCGCTAATAGTGGTATGTTCTAGTGTAAATCCCAAAGAAGGAACCACTTATACACTCGGTGCAGAATAAAAGAGTGTGTCAGTAAAATAAAGAAAAGTCCATTGATACAGTGTCCGATATAAGGAAGAAATCAGATAGCAAACACCTTCCACCCGAATTCCTTAAAGGGCACCACGTGGGACAAAGTAAGCCCCCTCTGGGGTGCGAACTCACCGCAACAAAATGAATATAAGGCGATGTATAATATCTCCAAACTGACAGAACTCTTCAGGTAGGGTAATCAGAAACATCTGCTAATAGTCTCCCAAACAGACCAAAAAAACACAGAGAAATGCCATAGCGTAATTCCGTTTTTAATGGTAATGTAAAACAAGAGCCCCACAGCACAGATTCCCCTCAATCAATGCACGTACATGTAAATAAAATCAATAGCGCAACATAGTCACCATCTCCAAGGACTGGAGTAGCATCATACTGGCCTGGTGTAATCTCGTGGGAGACAGACTGTCCTGGTTCCAGCAGAGGCTCTGGTGGAGCGCATAGGTCACTTCCTGAGCGTCGTGATAAGCCACGCCCTGACGCGTTTCGTCATAGGACTTCGACAGAGGGCGTGGCTTCACGACTGCAGACGCTAATATAAATAGGCAAACCAATTGAGCACCGCTCCAATCGCCGTGTAGTGGAGGGCGGGCATTGGTGCTTGTCCCGCCTACCTCTAATCACTGCCAGCATATGGGAACGAGCAAACAACGGTCTCCACAGAATAATCTGTCTCGTACACCACAATGCGGCACAGCCACTCAACAGAGCAGAGGGGCAGCATGTGGAGTAATAACAGACCTCAAAATACATCACATCAATACACAGTATATATTAATTATGCAAAGCGGAATAATATATGTACATGTTCATGAAAGGCATACTCATGTGACACGAAGCAGCATAAGATCACACTTATTAAAAAACATGTATTGATCAATTAAGCATCAATATGTAAAAGCCAAATCAACCAATATATCTATATCAATCAAAAGCATACATACATATATATATAATAAATATATCTAAATTAAAAAACGGCTTTAAAATGAATATCATATTACAAATATAAATAAAACATTATGTATTGCTACAAATAATATAGCCAAAAAAAGAAGAAGACATATATATAGATGCTCCATCTTGTGGTGGTTAAGTATATCTACGGCTAACCTCAGCATCAGGCAGAAGCAGGTCACAAACAGGTTGTTTGCAAAATGCCCCACCATGGGAAGCCAACAAAAAATGCCAGCTAATGGTCAAAAAACAGCTAAAAAAAGAACCATAAATGGGAGGCAAAAATTGTATGGCAAAAAAATATATATATATATTATCCCATAGAGTAAGTCCCGAAAATATAAAGCAGACATAACTCACAGATCGATAATCTCTCAATAATCACTAATAAAACAATTGATATCTAAATCAATATTAAGGCCCTTCGGGGCCAAAGTGTCAGCCGAGATTATCCATTGGGTCTCTCTTTTTGATAAGTCCCTCACAAGATTAGAGCCTCTCCATGTAGGTTTCAAATGGTCAATGCCCCAAAACTTCAGGCCACTCGGGTCTTGCTTATGAAAAAGTTTAAAGTGTAACGAAACGTTATGATCCTTGAAACCCAACAGGATATTAGCAATATGCTCCCCAATACGTACTTTAAGTTGACGTTTAGTACGTCCAATATAAAGTAAACCACAAGGGCACTGGAGAGCATATACCACATGGGTGGTATTACAAGTGATGAACTCACTAATCAAAAATTCTTTGTTATTGGCACTGGATGTAAAATTCTTTACTCCTCTCATGGGGCGTGTAATTTCCCGGCATGCTCTGCACTTACGGCAGGCATAAAAGCCATCACAGTCCCAGAAACTAGACAGTCTAGTGGGTGGATCAAGTACCTTACAGACTAGTTTGTCAGAGAAACTCTGAGCCCTTCTGTAGATAAAACCTGGTTTATCTGGCAACACTGCCATGAGGACTTTGTCCATTAGCAATATATGCCAGTGATTAGAGAAAATGGCCTCTATCTCTTTATACTGGGCATGATATCCGGATATAAAGTTCCATTCGTGACTCTTAGGGGATCTTGTCACTGTTCCATCTAGAAGAAGATGTTCTCTAGGTTGTAAAGCCAGATCTTTTATAATTGGATCCAACCTCTCTTTTTTATAGCCTTTCTCTAGAAATTTTCCTTTTATGATTTCAGCCTGAGCAAGGAAGTCCGTGGTGTTAGTACAGTTCCTCCTTACTCGGGTAAGCTGACCTTTGGGAATATTTTTCAGCCACATCGGATGGTGACCACTGCTAACTGGCAGGTAACTATTCGAATCAGTTGGCTTGAAAAATACCTTTGTTGACAATCCCAAATCTGTCCTGGAGATTTCTAGATCTAAAAAGTTGACTTTATCCTGACTAATGGTACTAGTAAGTACAATATTTTTAGTGTTGGAATTCAATTCATCTAAAAATATCTGCAAAGCAGTGAGTGGGCCGTCCCAGATAAAGAACAAATCGTCAATATATCTTTTATAGAACAAAAGAGGTGGACGTGGGACTGAAAAAATAACTTTGTCCTCCCACTCACTCATGAACATATTTGCTATGCTTGGAGCAAAACGAGCTCCCATTGCTACTCCCCGGCATTGGGAATAGAACTCTCCTCCATACCAAAAAAAATTATGTCCAAGACAAAAATCTAATGCATTTCTTAAGAAGATTTTTTTATTATGGGAGATATCCTCACGTTGACTGAGGCTCCAGTTGAGTGCTAAGAGAGCATCATCGTGCTGGATCACCGTGTACAGCGATGTAACATCAGCTGTAACAAGGTATACTTCCTTCTTACTAGTAAGATCAATGGTTTGCAAAAAATTCAGGAGACTTTTAGTATCCTTCAAATATGCACGAGTGTGTATAACGCTTTCTTGTAGATACAGGTCCAAATATTGGCCGAGTCTTGATGTCAGGGACCCTATCCCATTAACAATGGGTCTACCTGGGGGACAGTGCGTGCTCTTATGTATCTTTGGAAGCGTATAAATAGTCGGAATTCTATTGAAACTTGGTACCAAGTATTTTTTCTCACGACTATTCAAAACCCTTGATTTAAAACCCATATTGATCAGGTGTTCCAAATCAATCTCGTATTGGGGTGATGGATCTTTATCCAATTTAACATAGGTACTAGTGTCACTCAACATTTCAGTCAACTGATTAACATAAAATGCTTTGTCCAAAATAACTACTCCTCCTCCTTTATCTGCAGGGCGTATTATGAGATTCTTTTTTTCTTCCAACATTTTAATACCGTCCAAGATATATTGAGGATTGACATTTTTCTTAGGGACTATCTGTTGCAAGTCCCTCAAAACTAGTCCTTTAAAGGCCTCTATCTGGTGATTGGCTTTATTCAGGGGGTTGAACAGTGACTTATTGCGCAAGCCACTATCCAACACCACCGAAGATGCCACAAAGGCAGATTCTCGATTTTTGTTGAGAAAATATTTTTTCATATTTATTTTACGTACGTATTTATGGATGTCAATAAATACGTCAAATTTATTGATAGGTCTTTTTAGTCCGCATTTAAGACCCAAGTGTAAAATATTTGTCTCCTTAGGGGATAAGATAGTATCGCTTAAATTAAAAATGCCACCTAAATTTAGACTCGCCTTCTTTTTCTGGATTTTTCGTCCAGATCTACAACCTCTCGCTCTTCCATCCTTGTATTGGGGTAATAAACGTAATTCTGTTCCCAGGAGGGAGGCTGTTCCCTCCATTGTTGTTCTGCATACCCTGTTGACGGTTGGTGATACGGAGGTGGTCTGCCTCTCCAATGAGACGCACCCCGTCCTCGTCTCTGACCCCCCCTGCCCCTCCCTAAAAAAGGCTTGGGGGATTGATGTCGACTTCTATCCTCCCATAATGGTTCAAAACGGTTCTGAACTGGGACACGATATTGCCTATCACTTGATGTACTTGGATGGTCAGAGTACTGGGGCTCCCTAGCTGTATTACCTTTTGCCTGATTGACATTAGGTCGAGAAGTAGGAATCTGATTCCTGGGAGGTTTAGGGGGAAGAGGAGTCGTCACATTTCCACTGGAATTTTGGGTGGGAGTCACCCCTAAGGTATTCTCAGATGCAACCTCCATATGAGTGGCAGCCTCATCCTCATTCTGTCTGGTTTGTTGCCAAAGATAGACTTTATTTGATTGGAAATCCCCTAAATCCCGATGAAATTTTTTAGTTTTTTTTCTTTTGTGTATCTTTGTCAACTTTTTCAAGTTTCTTCATAATACGGGTATTAAAATCAATTACCTGTTGGGTATCTTTAATTGGTTCGAGCTGTATTTTTAATTCATTAATTTTTCCAACCAGGATACTCATTTTTTTTCTTCTTACGTTTAAGTACAAGGTCCTGAAGTTTAACCCCCGTATTGTGGAAAAAATTATACCACTCATTCACAGAGTCAATATCGTCGAGGCCGTCTTGCGGCACAACATCCCAACGTAGACTCCTAGTGATAATTTTCTCCTTTGCATATTTTTCAAATGTGCAAATGTCCCACCATGTGCGGACCTGTTTCTCGAGCACATTACCTAGGGTGGTCAACAAGACATTATAATTGATTTGTGTGGATGTCTGCTCAGTGACAGAGAAAATATTGTCAATATCAATACTTCTGTTATTAAGAAATTGTAAGACGTCCATGGCTGCCAGGAAAAACAAACAATGAATGGAACAAAAGGTGTACTGTAGGCCTATAATACACCTCCCGGCGCCAAATTGTAATTGTAATTTCTTCAGTGTTGTCACATGAAAAAAATATAATATAAATATATTATTATAAATATATTTTGTAAATACAAAAATGTGAGGGGTATAGAGCTGCATGATTCTAGCCAAAATGAGAATCGCGACCAGATGATGTCTTAATAAAGATTTGTACAGGGGCAAAATTATACCTCGCTCTCTGGAGTCCATACCTCTCTTAATACAAAGGACTTGCTTTGGAAACCGCAGCTTGGCATTGTATGCTATCGTTGAGCTTGTAATCTACCAAAACCCTCAGATCCTTCACTATGGAACTTTCGTTGTACTTCCCCTAGTATGTATGATTCATGCATATTCTTAGCCCCCCAGGTGCATAACTTTAGATTCATCAACATTAAACCTCATTTGCCACTTGGTTGTCCAATCAGTGCATTGAGGTTGGCTTGTAAATTGGAGACATTTTGTAAGAACGTTATTCACGGCATAGCTTGGTGTCCTCTGCAAAGACAGAATATATACTTTTAATCCCAGACCAATATCATTTATAAAGATATTAATAAGTAAGGGTCCCAACACTGAACCTTGGAGTACACCACTGATAACCTTAGACCATTTGGAGTAAGAATCATTAACCACTACTCTCTGAATTCTGTCTTTTAGCCAGTTTTCTATTCATTTACAAATTGATCTTCCCAAGCCTGTAGACTTTGCCTTACACATTAGTCCTGTGTGGGGATCTGTGTCAAACTCTTTTGCAAAATCCAAGTTATACCACGTCCAACGCCACCCCTCTGTCCAAGGTTTTAACTGCCTCCTCATAAAAAAAGGAGTATAGTATTTTTTTAGAATTGAATTCGTTTCTCACTGGTTCAAATAGGATTTATGGAATGTTCAATTTATAAATGTTTTCCAGCAAGAAAAGTCTGATGTTGTACGACCGAAGCGAAAATATGAGAAGAAGCCCAAAGTCTTACCCTCCTCCCCTGCTGCTCAACAAACAAGCCCTGCTGCACTGCCAGTGTTTAATGCTAAAGATCTGAATCAGTATGACTTTCCTAGCTCTGACGATGAGCCCCTGTCACAGGTATGCAGATTTTTTCCATGCTATATCTTGGTAATAGGTTTTTACCTAACTTGCAAATTTGCAAGTGTTTTTTTTGTACGATAAATAAAAGTAGTTCATGAGGTTTGATATTCTACTTTTCAGTTTCTTGAGCTCAATAATGAGAATTTAGGTTTTTATTTGTAGCTCCACCTGCAGGTGAGGGGAGGAAGAGCAGCAAGCTGGAGGTAGCATAGCTACTGACAAATGGATTATAAATACTTGGAGCATAAGTTAGCAGCAAATTCTGCCCTGTTTCACTTGTCCGAATGGCTTTATCACTCCTGAGCAAGTACATGACATGGCTTGTAGACATACTTAGTTTACACATATATTCTTTCTCTAGTTTTCTAGCCTGGGCATCATGTTTTGATTTTAAATAATTCAGACTGGATACCTAATAGTTTATTTATTTTTGCACTAACACTGCCAGATAATGTTAGTCACTTGGCATACCAACACATTCCTAACATTTTTCATTTTAGTATTGAATGCATTTTTATTTTTTACTTTGAGGGCTCTCTGACTCACTAACAAGCAAAATAGAAGTCTGTTGTACTATTAAATTGGAATATCAATTTTCTATTTAATAAAAAGAGATGTCCGCCATTCACTCTGGAGTTAATAATCCATACATTTTTACATTTCGTCACTACTTGAGATATATATATATATATATATATATATATATATATATATATATATATATATATATATAATTTAATCTTCTTTCTTTTTTTTATTTCTTCCTAGGTTATGTCAGGTTCATCAGAAGCTGAGGAAGAAAATGATCCAGATGGTCCCTTTGCTTTCCGTAGGAAAGCTGGCTGTCAGTACTATGCTGTAAGTTTTGGAGCCTTTGACATTACTAGCTTTAATTTTCTAATATGACATGATTAATTGGGTTTTAATGTATTTTATTTTTTTATTTTTTTCCTAGCCTCATTTGGACCAAACTGGCAATTGGCCATGGTGTAGTCCAGAGCAAGGAGGTTTGGGAGACATTCGTTATAGATACTGCCTCACTACCCTCACTGTTCCCCGCAAGTGTATTGGGTTTGCACGAAGACGGGTTGGGCGTGGTGGAAGGTAAGTTTTGTGAGTTAATAAGCCACAAACACTGAATGCTGTGAGTGAATTATTTTGCAGGTTTTTTTTTTTAGGGCTGTATACTGTGCTTTAGTCTGTATTTCATTTTGTTCAGCATTGTAGACCTTTTTAATGTAACCTTGTTGTGTTTCTGTAACCTATAAACAGATACCAAGTTGTCTGTCTTCATAGTTAAAGCGGTTGTAAATGTTCAGATTTTTTTTAAATAAACATGACAAATTTGTTATACTTTCCTGCTCTATGCAAGAGTTTTGCACAGAACAGCACTGATCCTCCTCTTCTGGGGTGCCCCGGCGGCACTCCTGACTCCTCCGCCTCATCAGGTGCCCCTACTTAAAGCAGTTTTCCCTGGAGGCACCTGTGCAGACGTGCTCCCGAGTCCTGCTTCCGCGTCCATTAACACAGATATCGGGATTCGGCCCCACTCCTGTATCACTGGATTTAATTGACAGCAACGGGAGCCAATGGCTCCTGCTACTATCATTCTGTCCAGTGAGATGAGAGCCAGCGGCTGGAGCTCTTGGGTTGAGCATGCTACTGAATTGAATGGGCTCATGAAAGGTAAAGGGGGGGGGGGGGTGGCGCTGCAGCAAAGGTGCATAGGATGCATTAAGGTTAAAAACTTTGAGACTTTGCAATCCCTTTTTTATATAGTAGTGTTTTTATGATTGATTGATCTACTAGTAAAGCCATATTAAAGTGGTTGGTTCTAAAGGCTTAAGGTTTTTTTTTTTTTTTTTTTTAAAGCATTCTTTGCATTGAGGTTAAAAAAAACTTCTGTTTTTAAGGATCCCCAGCTCCCTCTTATACTTACCTGAGCCTGATTTAGATCCAGCACTGTGCTCGAGATTTGCGTCTCTCCTCTCTGGACAGAGAGGCAGCAGCAAGAGCCGTTTGCTCCTGCTGCTGTCAATTACTGCGGCAAAGGGGGTGGGGCCGAGCCACGCTGTCTGTGTCTATGGATCGAGCCCGCACAAGTGGGCCCCATAGTAAGCAGTTTGCTATGGGGGCACTTGAGAGAGAGAGGAGGAGCGAGGAATGCCACCGGGGGACCTCAGAAGAGGAGGATCTGGCTGCCTTGTACAAAACCATTGCACAAATCTGGCAAGTATGACATGTTTACTACAAAACATACAATGTAACCTTTTAGAATCACTTTAATTGTGTTACTGGGGGGTGTTTTAGATGTGTGTGTGTTGTTGTTTTTTTTTTTTTTTTTTATGCATCTCCAATGTTTGAAAAAAATATTATTGTCCCAGTAGTTTTCCCTTTCATAGTTCAGGTTATTTATGGTAGAATTTAACTGAAGAATCCTAGGGGGCATATTTTATAAAGCAGTGAATATGACTTGCACCATACATTTATTACAGGTGAATCAATCGCTGTACTTTTTAAAGCACGTGCAATGGAGAGATACACCTCCAGTATTTATCACCACGTTATAAATATACTTCTTAGTTTGTTTATGGAACCTTTGTAGTGAGTCTTTTGCTAATCTTTTTACTGTGGCTCATAGCCAAATGAAAAATGTCAGATTTCATTATAAGCATAAGATTTCTAACATGCACCCTTCTGATGTGCCTTTGCAGGGTGCATCTCGACAGAGCGCATTCGAACTACGACAGTGATTTTCGTCAGCTGGACGTTGACATGCTTTCCTCTCCTGAACACACTTCAATCAATTTATTTGCCAATACCTCAGAAATGAATACCTCGGATAAATGTTTCTCTAAAGACCTCAGCCAGATGTTAGTCAATATAAAATCATGTAGGTGGCGACACTTTAGGCCACGGACAACATCCCTACATGACAGTGACAATGTTGACTTTTCCTGTAGAACGTTTCACAAAGGTATCACCCGAACAGGCACAGCACAACCTGGGACCCAGACTTGCAGTACCTCGACATCAAGTAAAAGTAGCAGTGGTTCAGCACACTTTGGTATGTGGCCTCCTATTCACTCTACTCAGTCATTTCCATGGAAACATGCATGTCACTGCGGAGAAATGTTTGCCACCTTACAAATCTCTTCTACAGAAAGGATCTACTTTTCATTTTTTGTGTCACAGCTTTGCGGTAACATACAGTTGTTGGTTCTGTTAGAACATCTGTTACAGCTTTCATTTGTTGCATGTTTCATTTATACATTTAAAAACGAATGCATCTGCCATTCAGAGAAATATGTAGTCACTGGTCATCCTTTCAGTCTATATTAGGAGATGTGAATGCTGCAAAGACCTGTGGGAGAAGGCAAAGTGGTAAATGGAGGCGTTATTGATTTTTCTATCATTTATATTTCTGTTGTGTTTGTTTTCCCCGTCACAAATTAACAGCACATGTATGGCAGAGGGTAAAAGTCCTGTTTTTTTTTCTGTTTTTTCATTAACCACATATCTAGATTTGAAAGTTGGGCTTTTAGAGCAAGGAACAATAAATGGCATGCTAGTGTGCTACATTTTCTGTACTGGTTCCTGTAAAGTTGTATTTCAGTGGTTCTCAACTCCTGTCCTTTAGGACCCACTAACAGGCCGGATTTTAAGTATTGCCTTGGAGTCTAGAATACACCAATCACTAAGCAGAAAATGATATCACCTGTGATGTATTTCAATTATCTTGCAGACCTGACCTGTTAGTGGGTCCTGAGGACAGGAGTTGATAAGCCAGTGGCAAGCTTAATAATAATAAAAATAAAAAAACTTCACGTTTATCACCAGATCTCACTTCTACAGGGGGTCTTCAACTATATTACATTTATAGTAAGTACAGCTACAACAATGCTTTGATAAAGCAGCAAAAAGACAAGGCTCTTTGGCTTTTTTTTTTTAGGTACCTAGTTATATGGTAGCCAATCGGCTTCTAAATTCAGCTCGTTCAATTAAGCTTTGGCAATAAAACCTGGAAGCTGATTGGTTTCTATGCAGAACTGCACCAGATTTTGCACACTCCAGCTTTAGTTAACCTTCCCCACTGTGTCAGCAGTGTAAACCTAGGACAGGCTGTTACTGGAATGATTAAAAAAAAGAAAACTAGCGCAGCCGCCACAGCAAAGCACTGGTAAGTCACAATATACAATTTTGGTCTTGTGTTTTAGGTCCATTTTCCTGTATTTTGCTGCCTAAAAATGCTCTTTAAAGTGGAACTTTAGGACATTTCAGTCCTACTAGATCACTTCATGCTGGTCCCTTTTACAGGCACAGCTATGTAAAACATTAAAAATAAGTGCCTAGCGATGGTATGTGGTGCCGGCTAGACTGGCCACCTTTGTGCATGGAGCTACCTCCAAATGTTTTAGAGGATGTAACCAGATTGGAACCACCTACCACATTTGGTGAACGTGCCCTAAGGTCTTAAGGTTCTGGATCAGGGTCTACAGTTTTTTTTTTATTTACACCCTTACCCAGTTGAATTTGATTGATTAAATCGGCTAAACAAGCACTTCTGGGAGACAGGGTGGCGGAAGCCTTTAAGGCCCAAAGGCACTTTCATTTTCATATCAGCAAAAATTACTATAGCCAGGAATTTGAGATCCGCTACCCTGCCATTTGACCAGCTAAAAATTTAATTGTCTTGGCTAATATTGTATGAAAGATTGACGGCACTAGTCCAGGACAAAATAAAGTTATTCCATAAAGTCTGGGATCCATGGCTTGGATATCTCACTAATGACCCCAGGACGCTTGCAACATAGGTATAGTCTTACATTCTGGGGGCGCTGGGCAGTATCTTCCCCCATATCCCCCCCCTCCCCAACTCTTCCCTCCTAGCTTTACTTCACCCCCCTATCTTTTCTTTATTTCTTCTTAAAGTTCTCAAGTACTGGTTTTTATTTTGAGGCGACAGTATCAGTTTATTAATGGGCTAACATTTCATGGGCCGAGGATAATTTGGCCCTTTAGGGGTCCACCTGCATGAGAGTGGGGTGGGACGGCTCTTCCCAGCGGGTGGACCACCGGGTAAGCACAAAACATATGATGAGCTTGAGGTCCCTGATATGGGAGACTGATGTATTGTTTGTTACAATTTTGTTGCTGTTTGGTTTACAACTTAAGGGCTCATTGGACAATGTTGACAATGCAGATGTGGCCTACGTTACACTAAGGCCGGGTTCACACCTATGCGAATTGAGTGCGGCTTAAACCGCTTCCAATTCGCAGAACATTACTAAATTAATTTCAATGAGGCTGGTTCACATATGTGCGATGCATTCGCACTGCGCATTGCTGAAAAAACGTGTGCGTTTTCTAGGCACTGCAGTGCGGCTCAGAGCCACTAGCTGAAAGCTTTAAGAGTTACTGCTACTGAAGGGGGAAGTAAGCAACAGGAATTACAGACTGTGCAGAGGGAACACTGATTTAAGGAGAGCATGAATAACAGCACAGTGCTTGTGCTGTGTAATTTGGTCCCCTTTATCCTCTAAAATACCTGGTTGATCCTGCTTGGTGCTGCACACTCCTCTGTAAACTGGACCACAGTTTATCATGACTGCTGAGCCCTGACACCGTGGTCAGTTTATGTCCCTCCATCATCCGCAGCTCTCTTCTGTCCCCTCTCCCCTCCCTGCCTGTCAGTTCATACTAGTGCTGCTCTGCTCACCTCCCCTTCCGCTGCTATAAAACTATGATGTTCATACCATACCCTCTGCTAGATAACATATGCCCCAGTGTATATGATTTCTACCTTATTTCAGAGCGCCACCTGGCACTCGCGTGACTGCTCGCCTCTCTCCTACTGGCTGACATTGCGGGAGTTCTCGGCCCCTCATGCTGTAGCTGTCAGACTGGGAGAGGAGAGAGATAAACAGTCACACAAGCGCCAGGAGGTGCTCTGAAATAAGGGCGTAATATTTTTTTTAAAAAAGCTTATACAGTGGGGCACACGTTATCGAATAGGGTATGGTATGAACATCACATAGTGGCTTTACAACCACTTTAATTGAAATAAGCGACATCTCTCGTTTTTGAGACATAGGAGGGGAGAAGATCTTTCAATAAGAAAGTGGCTGTTCTGGGCTTCAACAAAATGACTACTTCCAGCAGGAAGAAACCGGAGCATTGCTGGATGGAAACATGGAAAGTATCTCCTTTTTGTTTTAAAAACATTAAGTGTGATCAAACTTTTATGGGTAAACTTCCACTTTAAATAGAAATCGTATCCTTGCTTATGTGGCTGGTTTACATTTACTCACTCAAATTCAGTGTTTTTTTTTAAAGGGGAAGCTCTGTGATCCATTCACGAGTGCGTGCTTTACTAACTTGCTTGCATAGATGTGAATGGAGGCAGCATGGTATTGGGATCAAGCTCGGGAAGTTGGTTTTGCTTATAAAACTGTAGTTTAAACTACTGAACAAAAATGTTATACAATTCAGTTGATCGGTCCTTGTGGTTTATTTTCACTTTCTAAATCTACCAGTAAACACATCTTGTCCTAGGGTGACATCGCTCTCCCACTTTTTTTTTTATGGATATGCAATGCTGTCACCCTGGTTGCTCTCCTAATTAGGACTACGGGCACCTCCTCTTTTCCTTCTCTCCGTTACATAGAGGCAAGCTGTTTTATAGTGCATCAAGGATAGCTGGGAAGGCAGAGAACATCGTTTGATATTTTAGTGTTTTATCCCGGACAAAGACACTGCATTTTCTAGCATGAATAAAATGTATTTTCTTGTTTATTGAGGTACAGAAGAAGTAATTCGCTTTCAGGTTTTACTGCCATTGTCTGTAGAATTGGACATTGGGAAACCCCAACCTTTAGGCCAGTTCAAGATCATCCTTTCTATTATGTCTTTTCTTAAGAATTGATGTGTAAGACTATTTTTACTAGTACCTTTTTTTTCTTTAATCGAGACTCCTTCTACATCGCTGTTAAGTCTTGTCTTTTCAAATGTAGCCATCTCGGGTGGGTGTCCTCAGCCTGGCTTTGGAGTTCTGCATTTAGACCTCCACTGAACTGAATTTTGCAGGTCTTGCCTGCAAGTGACCGTTGGGCACAGGGTTCAACGCAAGGTGCTTTCCAGACCCTGTTCTGCGTACAAGTTGGCAGGAAGGTGCTTTAACCACATCATTACTGGGCACTTTCACCCCCTTCCTTCCCAGGCCAATTTTCAGCTTTTAGCACTCTCGCATTTTCAATGACAATTGTAAGGTCATTCTACGCTATACCCAAATTAATTTTTTTATCATTTTGTTTGCACAAATGAGCTTTCTTTTGGTAGTATTTATTCACGACTGTTATGTTTTGTGATATATAAGCAAAAAAAGAGCAGAAATTTTGAAAAAACAAACAAACAATATTTTCTTCTATTTTAAAAGGGCCAATAAAATTGAATTTTGTCATACAGTTAAGCCAACATTTATTCTGCAACATGTCTTTGGTAAAAAAAAAAATCCTGTTAGGCTTCATTTCCACTTATGTTTTTACAGCCACTTTTCTGAGCGTTTTTTACAGCTTAAAAACGCCTGTCCATGTTATTCTATGGCATCATGCCCACATAGGCGTTTTTGAGCTGCAAATGGCATAGGCATTTTTGAGCTGTAAAAAAAAACGCAGGACCAGGGCGTTCTGAAGCTCCAGAGTAGAGCTGTAAAAACGCCAGACGTTAAACGCTCAAATACGCGCGAAAACGCTACCGCGTTTTTTACAAAATAAACAATGACAGGCGTTTTTAAGCTGTAAAAAAGGCTAAAACAAGTGGCTGTAAAAACCGCTAGTGTAAATGAAGCCTTAAGTGTATAATTGGTTTGGGTGATCACGGACATATGTACGCAAAGGATCATGTACAGATGTGTGCATGTAATCAGATCTATGATTTTACTGTTGCATATGTGGGGGGGAGGTGTTTTTACTATGTGGGGACATGTGTTTTGGGGATATTGTGTGTTACTAGGCCGGTGATTAGTGTGTATAAAACGGCTCATACACTCTGATCACCGGCAGCAGAGATCCGCTCTCCTCTCCTCACGACAACTAATGTGAGAGGAGAGCCGAGCCGATCGCCTAGCAAACGGCTCTCTGTGTACATCACATGACAGCTGTGATTGGACATGGCTGTCATGTGATCAGGAGGGCCAATCACAGAGCCCTCCTGCCGATCTGAGATGCGCCGTGTCCGGATGACACGAGCGCAATGGAATCGTGCTGCTGCTTGGGCATGCACTATACCCCTTTTTCTGAGGGACGTTCCTGAATGTCCACTCAGGTGAGAGCACCCACCCAGCCGTACATATGCAGTGGCTGGGTGTAAAGTGGTTAAAGGCACAGCACTGTTGTCATTGCCCTATTTCTAAAGACTCTGTGAGTAGGCCTATTGGGCTGAGCATTGGGCATTACCTCATGTCATTGGGTGCCCTTAAATTTCCTGGTTTCCACTGCAGAAGGTGTTAATGCTGAAGAATTGAGCACCGATGTGATTCGCTTGGTGGAGGGTTGTGTGTGTGTGTGTGTGTGTGGTCTGCTTCCTTTCCTGCCTAATAGAGCCCAAGAGCCACGTGGAACTCTGATCTTCCTGCTGCCTGACTGCATTGACCTTGGTCATCCGTTACAACATGTCTGAGTCAAACTGCTCCTGTACTGCTTGCAGCTCGCCCACTAATGCAGCTGACGTCTGTGACTTGAAGCCATGTTGCCCTCTGATCCTAGAGTCTATTCTATTGTGAGGCTTTCCTAGCTGTCAGGGGTAGCCTGTTCCTCTACCCTTTCGGCTTAAGGTTTTTTACTAGGTTTTCAAAACACACTAGGAGACCATGCTGTTGAAATAAACCATTTGACTGGCGAAATTATTATTATTATTTTTTTCCCCCCAACAGCCTGGTCTTATAGTGTTTAAGTTCTATATCTGCTTTGTTTTGCGTTTTTTACTATGCATCTTATTTTCTAATTTGTAGCCTTTGAATAATTTTTTTTTTTTTTAATCAACAACTAGATAAATAAAGCTCATTTGACGATTTTATGTGATGTTCTAGAATTTGTGCTATATACGTTCATATTTACAAAATTTTCATCATTCTGACTACAGTATGTTTATGTTCTTGTAGCCCTTATACAGGGGGAGTAGGGTTGCCCCCCCCTCCTGAAATACATTGGCTGTTTTTGACCCCCCCCCCCAACAATTAAAATGATTTTGAACTCACCCTGGTTTTGATGTGATGCTCCTCCTGTTTTTTTATGGTTTAAGCTACTGTCAGATGCCCATTAAGGGAAGCCTAGCTACATGGGAGCCGCCCCACCCGAGCTATTGGGCTTGTTTGAAGTTTTAAGCTTGCACTTGTTATCGGATGAAGGAAAACGTTTACAAACCTCGGAATATGGTGTTCTGAAGCCCATCATGGATCCAGCAATATCCCATCTCAACAAGATGATCAGCATTCCTGTGGAAGATGCACCACTGTTTTAAGGGCTTAATTTCATCCCATCTTGGTGTAACCCTGACTGGGCAAAGTCCATTAAAAGGGATATTTCCACTACTAGTCATGGAACATTTGAAGCAAATGGCTGCACCTTTACGTTAGCCGGGACAGGCTGCTGGTGTTTTCCCATCTCATGTCCTCCATGGGGTCAATACATATGCAGAGGAACTTTTGGCTAAATGTTATACTGCTGAATCTGCATCTAAAAAGCAGATGATCTTGCACATCTTTCAAGGAACAACATCTCTTTGGTTCTACCCTACATATACCATGTTTGCTGATGGTGATAAGAGCACTTAGACCACAGACCAGGATGGTTCATCCCTCGCTGGCAGTGAAGAAAAGTCCTTTTTGCTACACCACTTATGCAACATCCACCTCCAGTTCTCGGCTCTTGGCTCTGTTTCCCCCAAGGTCTGCTCAGTCTGCCAAAACTGACAAATATTACCTGTGCATGAAGTGGTTTCCTGAGGCTAGGGTTTCACTCCCTACTCCACCCCCCCCCCCCCCCCTCAGTTTCTTACCTCCAACCTTTGTGTGACCACACAGATAAGCCAATCTCCATCTAGCTCTCTCAGGCATTCTGTTTCAAGGTGTCGCTGCCCTAGTTACTTTGGCACAATGATTATCATAGGAGGCATGCACCCCATCTTGGATATTTAAGCACTAAATCTCTTTATTCAAGCTCAGAAATTCAATGTAATCAACCAGGTCCATCACCCTTGCTTCTGTGGACATTAAGGAAGTGTACCTGCATTCCAGTGCCCCAACATTTCCTACACGTTGCTTTGGGCCCCCTATGCTTACAGTTTGAGGCACTGCCATTTGGCCTGTCCTGTGCACCTTGGATGTTCACCAATGTTCTGGTCCCCAGTGCTAGCCTTGCTGTGCTTTCCTAGACTCCTCCCATTGTGTGATCCTTTTTGTGGGAACAGTCAGCTCAAGCTCTGATGAATAATGTGCTCCTGACTGTTCAGACAACTTAGGCAGGCCATAGATCATGCGCTTTTTCCCCCGTTCAATTCCCCTTCCTGCAACCACTGGTTGGCCATCTGTCTGGCTTTGTGTTCTCCCAGACTGGAGCAGAGGGGTGCCCCTACTGGGAGAACAACGTGATTATTGCTAATGGCTGAAGCCGCTGGCAATCGCATGCTATAAAACAGACATGCTGGTTGTATCCAAGTCGAACGATGGATCAACTTTGGTACAATCAGCCTGCCCATACATAGATCAAATCTGGTCCCTGCTGAACTGGCCAAGATTCGAACCAGCTATGGCCAGCTTTGTTTCGGCCTGAGCTGTATCTAACAATTTTCCCAAACACTCCAGAATATTTATCCCTCTGGAGAAACTACAAACTCTCCCATCCCATATTATTATTATTTCCTTGTTTCCCAGAAGTTGGGATACTGGTAATAGATGGGGGTTATCCTGTGCTGGCTTAGTTTTTCATTTGCCAATATTCAATACTCCTGTAGGCAGCAGTATAACTTGAAAGTGAATAATGTTCCTTGTCCAAAATACTGTTTTTCAGTTTGTGCAGAAAATCGAATTGGCCTGAAAACAAATGTTTCCACCAGATCCAAGAACTGATGAGCTGCAGTATACAGTATTACATTTTTTTTTGTTCTTAGGTTTAGCTTAAGCTGTTTGTTCCAATTTTTTATATATATATTAATATAATTTTTGTTTTTACATGTAGTTTTCCACTAAAGATAACCTATGCTTTATGAATTTTTTTTTTTACAGGCGTCCAGTTTTTGTTGCCCAGGTTTGTGACATGTTTACTTTTAAAATAAAGTTGAGGCTCTGTATATATGCTGTTCTGATGGTGAGGAAGCTGCTTATAGCCACTACAGTATTCCGTTTTAAAATCGTGTACATTTATCAAGCAAATAATGACACAAATTGGGCTGCCCCTTGCTTGGTAGAGCCTCTGTGTGATCCTTGTTTCTGTATACCTGGGTAGCCAGCTGCAACAGTTTGCAAAGGTCTGCAAGTTTTCTTTACTGATGAGAGAGAGATGTGCTAGAGTGCCATATATTGATGGTTTGAGAGCTGAAAAGAGAATGTTTTAATAAACTTAGTTCTGGCATTTTGCAGCTGTATTGGCTCATTTGCAAATTGTTGAATGGTCGGTTTTATCAACTGTGGTTGCTTGTCTTTAAAGTGGAGGTTCACCCTCAAAAAAATGTCTGACATCACACGGAGTCACGCCATCCTACCGACAGAATGCCGGTGTTTATTTTCTTTTTTTTCAGCACATTGGCGCATACTGTGTGTCACAGGTTGCCGGAAAAACCCGAACGTCGGTGCGGCTCTATACGGCGCCTGCGCACCGACGTTCGGGTTCTGTCGGCAACCTGTGACGTGCAGTATGCGCCGTTCGGAAGCCTGTCAATCACAGGCAGTGCTTGGGAACGCCCACTCCCGCGGGATTGCCGTGAGGTGAAAATCGTGATAACGAGGTATTTGCTGATAAAAAAAAAAAAACACTGGCATTCTGTCGGTAGGATGGCGTGACTCCGTGTGATGTCAGAATTTTTTTTAAAGGGTGAACCTCCACTTTAAGTGTGATATCTTTGGAATTTGGTATTTAGATGTAGATCTCCATGTGTGTTTTATTTAATTCTACATACAGTTTCAGTCTAGGAAATCTCCAATACATTTATTATTTTATTCGGTTATCCATAGAAAGTGTTTTGATAGTTGATGCTTTGTGTACTGTACATTTTTATATTTAAAGTTCAACTATATAGGTTTGTTTTTGTTTTTTTTTGTTTTTTTTCTTTGTTCTTCAAACCCTGCTGAGTTCTACCCACCTGATACTTTTACCTTCAGTCACAATCAAGGGAGCGTCACTGTGCAGCCCCACCACACAGCTTTTCCTCCAAAAAAGGCTTATTCGCACTGCCATGAGAAAGACCTACTCCAAGCAACTTCTTAAGGCAGTCATTCCTACAGAAAAGCCATATGAATGAATCTGCAGTGCATATGTGAAGTATAAAGAGTCCATCTTTAAATGAAATGCTGTGTGGCTCTGAGCATGACTGAACAGCAAAGATTAAAGAACTATTTTATTAATAGTTTTTTATCCGAAGCATAGTTGTAACTTCATATTTGGTATCATTACGTGTTTCATCTGCAGTCCCTTAAAATTGTACAGCCCAAGATGTATAATTAGATCTTTTGCTGATTTTTTTTTTTTTATAAATGTATTTTTTTTTTTTTTCAAAAGTCAGCAGCTAAATCTTTATTTCTATCTCTAAGCACTCCCACTGACTTGTATCTGCTGCTCTGCAGAAAGAAGTGACCCATGTATGTCACAGAAAAGTGACTGGTGGGCTGTGATTGACAGCCTGGCTTCACCTCTGTGTTAGAGGCCAGATGGCAGCACTAAAAAGGGAAATAACTAGGTCCCGGGAAAACACTGAAGCACGGTTTATGTAGGTGAGTTTTTAAGACCAATGGTTTGAATTTGGCATTGGTTTCTATAAATTTGGAAAATCTAACTTCTGGCTAAAATAAGAATCACGCATTTTTTGCTTGGAATAAAGATCACGATTCTTGGGCTAACTTTACTGTTCAATGAATTAAAAAAATAAAATAAAGTGTATTTTTTCCCCAAAAATTGCGTTTGAAAGACCACTGCGCAAATACCGTGTGGCAAAAAATGCAGATTTTTTAACTGTAAGAAACAAGTGCCGGGGAAAAAAGGTTTAGAATTTTAAAAAGAAATATGGGTTTTTATTTTTTTATTTTTTATATTCATTCTATGTGGATGGAGCATCAGACCGATGCTGCAGCTGCACCCCGCCGCCTCTTCACTGTTAACCGAGCCACTCCACATCGCCAATGACTTTGTTTTCACTCTTCCCCTAGCAGAGATGCTGCCTGTCAGTCAGCATCGCTCCTGCTCATCTCCTCCGCGCTCATTGGAGCACTGAGCTGTGAAAGGGTGGGGAGCAGCCATCTCATCTGCTCGCTGAGACTGCCATCAGTCAAGGCAGCTGGAGGAAGTTGGGATGATGCATTGCCTCGACCGAACTTGATGACGTCAGCGGAGAGTGGACTTCAGACCGATCTTCGCTGAAAGCGGGTAACAGGAGTGCAAAACGGATTGCACTCCTGTAACCCATAGGAGAAGCCAGGCCAAAAAATCTCAGGCTGGACTTCTCTTTTTTAGGTGGTTAAACTTCCCTCGTGTTAGACAAGTTCATTCCTTTTGATCTAAGAACCAAAAGTTACAATGTTTATAGTTCTCCACCAGGGAGGACAATGTTGTGAAAAAATTGGCAGACTGCCAGTTCTTTTCCTGCGTGTGAGCAGAGAACTCTCTACACTTGTTACATGAATGAATTGGGAAATTCTGCATAGAGATTGTGAGGGGGGTTAAAATGAGATTGTGTGTGTGTGTGTGTGTGTGTGTGTGTATGTATATATGTGTGTATGTATATAATATAATTTTTTTTTACGATCGTGCAGCTCTATTTTGTAGACCTGTTTTACAGACCTGAATGTTGACGTAGAATTCCAGGTTTAATTTTGTTTGGACCAAGCTGGCCCAAGCAAACTGTTCCCATTACAGAATGATACAGCTCCTGTGTGTGCTATAATGCACTGTATAGGAGTTTCAACAGCAGCATGGGCAATGTCCTGTCTGCTGAAGTAATTAAAGGGTCTAGTTACCCTATTTATCGGCGTATAACACGCACAGGCATATAACACGCAGCCTAACTTTTTAAGAGGGAAGCTTCAGGAAAAAAACTTTGCACAGCCCCCTGCGTATAACACGCAGGCACAGTTTACCCTCTATTTTCAGGGTAAAAAAGTGAGTGTTATACGCCAATAAATACAGTAAGTGCTTCTCTGCCATAGAGGTGTAAAGCCTTGTAATTGCTGTACTGCTGCCAAAATACAGCGCAACTAACTGTATGTAGTTAATGCTACTACGGTCCATTACAGCACACACAGCAGTCGCATCATTCTGTAAGAGAAATGGTTTGTCTGGTCCAGCTTGGCCCAAGCAACTATTAAAAGTGAAATTAAACCTAGAAATCTACTACTTTAATACTAGAATTGTCTAATTTTACCTTCATTACCACATGAGTAACTTGCATTTGAAAGCTGTGAGATTATGAGCAAACAATGGCTATCTTCTTTGTTATTATATGGTATAAGCTTATTATGTCTGCTAGATAGTTAAGTACTGTATTTTTCACTCCATAGGATGCACAGGAAATGTCTGTGCGTCTTATGGAGCGAATACTGATCTGATCAGCGTGATGTGTGTTTCAACTACTGCATTACGTTTCTTTTGCTGACCACTGTGTCTACAGTCCTTTAAAGGGGTTGTAAATGTAATTTTTTTTTTTTCCCCCTTAATGGCTTCCTTTACTTTAGTGCAGTCCTTCTTCACTTACCTCATCCTTCCATTTTGCTTTTAAATGTCCTTATTTCTTCTGAGAAATCCTCACTTCCTGTTCTTCTGTCTGTAACTCCACACAGTAATGCGAGGCTTTCTCCCTGGTGTGGAGAAAACCTCTTCAGGGGGGAGGGGGCGAGCAGGAGTGTCAGGACACTCTACTTTGCAGATAGAGAAAGGAGCTGTGTGTTAGTGGGCATCCTGACACTCCTGCTCGCCCCCTCCCCCCTCAGGAGGCTTTCTCCACACCAGGGAGAAAGCCTTGCATTACAGTGTGTAGTTACAGACAGAAGAACAGGAAGTGAGGATTTCTCAGAAGAAATAAGGACATTTAAAAGCAAAATCGAAGGATGAGGACTGCACTAAGGTAAAGGAAGCTATTTAGGGGGGAAAAAAATTACCTTTACAACCCCTTTTAATGCCGCCTGTTTCTTTGCTTCTCAGCACATTTTGAAATCTTTGCCTGGGAGAGAACTTGCTTTGGCAGTATAATTACCTTGTGTCTTGTTGCTGTGCTCAGTCTTGCCATGGTGTCTAACCTGTGACATTTAAAGGAGTTCTCTGAGCTAAAACTTTTAACCCCCGCTGTGCCCGGGCTGTAAAACTATACAAAATTAAACCTTCACTTACCTGCCTACGATCCCCCGTTGTTCCGATATCGCCGTCCCGTTCTCCGGTCCCGGTCTCTTCCACTTCCTGGGGGTCGGTGACTCACAGTGCGCTCAGCCTATCAGCGGCCGCGACGGGACATTGCTGCGGCCGCTGATAGGCTGAGTGCACTGTGAGTCACCGACCCCCAGGAAGTGGAAGAGACCGGGACCGGAGAACGGGACGGCGATATCGGAACAACGGGGGATCGTAGGCAGGAAAGTGAAGGTTTATTTTGTATAGTTTTACAGCCCGGGCACAGCGGGGGTTAAAAGTTTTAGCTCAGAGAACTCCTTTAAGTGTCGCATGGAAGCAAATGCATACGTAAGTTGCACCCACATATGTAAAGCAAAAATTTTAGCCCAAGACCTCCTCTGTAATTCTAAACATGTAACCTGTAAAAAAAAATGAAAGCGTCGCCTATGGAGATTTTTAAGTTCTGAAGTTGGGCGCCATTCCGCCAATCGTGCGCAATTTTAAAACGTGACATGTTAGATATCTACTTAGCGTAAAATTGTTCACATTATAGAAATAAATTAGGCTAACTTTACGGTGTGTTTTTTTTTTTATTATTATTCATGAAATTGTTTTTATTTTTGCCAAAAAAAAAACGCATTTGAAAAATCACTGCGCAAATACCGTGTGACAAAAAGTTGCAACAACCACCATTTTATTCCCTAGTTGCTAAAAAAGCATATGTAATGTTTGGGGGGTCGGAGTAGAAAAAAAATTAAGATTTTTACATGTAGGAGTGCCAGAATTGGGAAGTGGTTGATGCTGTTGATGGGCTTTTCAGCCTGCAGAGTTTATAGAGAAGATATTGAAAGATTTCAGTATATGGTGCTACGGGTTGATTTTCCTGTAATGGTCTGGAGAAAAGCCTCCTCCTGTCCTGTGGCCACAATTTTTATTTATTTTTTAATTGTAAATAAAGTGTGTTACATGGTAGGCCTATGTAACCCCCCCCCCCCCCCCAACCAGAATGGTAGGCTCTTGCATTTCCTTTGATTGTGTCGTTTGCAGGGAAACTGTGGGCTCGGATAGTAATGGCATACACCGATGTGGGAATAGTTTGCAGGCGGGTTAATACACTGGAAAGTAAGGCAAATCTACATGGTAGGGTTAGTGTTCTGCACATTTTGCTTTACAATGTAACTGTGGTCTCGGTATTTGTTTCTAACTTTGATCATTTAGAATTTGTAAAGATCACCATTCTAATATAAACATCTGAAATTGAGGTGTGTTTTTTATATTATGTATGTGCATTCTTGGACTGGCATGATTTCTTACTATGCGGAGTGCTTTTATCAGGACTTGTCCGGTTATCAATATGCCTTTTCTGCTTCAGGTGCATACTAGCAGGGACATTGCATGTGGTGTGTTGACAGATTTTGCGGAATAGTTGACCCAAATACAAAGCTTGCTTGTTGCAATTGTCCCATCATATCAGTGAGCTGGGTGTTCATAGTACTACTAGAACAGTGGAAAGCATCAACATTTTCCCAGGCAAGGACCTAATTTCCACAGGAATTCCCTCTCTGGAAAAAATTAATAAAATCATTACAAACCCGCTGCTAATTGACTGCTTTGGTACTGGTTAGTATATGGCACATGGGTCGGTTGGATGCTTATCTCAGAGCCTAATCACACAAGTGTTTTTGTGACAGAAATCTTATAGTAAACAATAGAAATGGTGAAGACATGCAAAGTAAATTGTAAGCTTTGTGCTATCTGTTTTCTGTATCCCAAATTTACTCTCAACATTGCAAGGGACTGTCTACACAGGTTTATGTTCACTTCACATTAAACTTGCTTTTCTCCCCATATAAGTCTATGGGAATGGAAAAAACGGCTGAAGTAGGAGACAAGCACCTGCAATGAATTCTAATTGATCTTTGAAGCTTCTCAAACGAATGTCAAAATTGCCACGAATCTAAGCCCAATAACTAGGACCAAAACAACTAATCGATTATAAAAATTGTAATCGATTTAATTTCATAATCGATTAATCGGCCAGTAACATAATGGGGTTAAAAAAACTAAAATTGGCCTTTTATAGTGCAAAAAAGCAAATCGCTACTGTAAATATTACTTTCACTGTCCCATAGTAAAAAATGAACCCCTTACAGTAGCGATTATTTGCTCTTTTTGTACTTATTTTTGTTTTTTTTAACCCCATTATGTTACTAAACATCTCAGGCCGGGGTCACACCTCTGTTTTTTGGTGCTTTTTGCAGAAACACACTACAGTTCATTTACATGTTTTCCTATGGGACACGATCACATCCATGATTTTTTTTCAGCTGCTGCGTATTTGGAAAGGGCAAGGACTTTTTTAATGCAAAACTGTGCTATTTTGTTTTTTTTGGTTCAATATACTTCAATGGAGAAGCTGCAGAAAAGCATGTAATGTGTTTTTGTGGCAATTTGTGTTTTGTAATCTGCCCAACAACAAATTGGTCCAACTTTTTTTTTAAATGATAATATTTTTTTAAGGCCATTAATCGAAACAATAATCGGCCAACTAATCGATTCTGAAAATAATGGTTAGTTGCAGCCCTACCAATAACACTGGCTCTAAATGGTACTCTAAGATTGTGGTTTTTTTTTTTTCAATAAATCCAATATGTGTTTTAAGGTAAAGTGAAGTACAGTGGTACCTTGGATTACGAGCATAATCCGTTTCAGGAGACTGCTTGTAATCCAAAGCACTCGTATATCAAAGCAGGTTTCCCCATAGAAGTTCATGGAAATAAAGCTAATTTGTTCCACATTGACTTCTATTGCATGCAATACCGCATGTGGCCAGATGTGGGGGTGTGCCGGCGAGACTCTAAAATAATCGGATGCAGTCGGAAAAGCTTGTGAACTGAGTATTTCCGAACGGCTCAGTGTCACCGGTGCCCCCGCACCTATGGCCAAATGTGGTACTGCACACCGCAGAGGCTTGAATCCTGCTCATTTTGCAAAGCACTCGCAAACAGTCAGGACTTTGGGGCTCGTATTGCGATCCAAATTTCCACTGTACAGCCAATATTTTTTATTTTTTTCTTGGTTTTGGATGGGGTGGTTAGAACCCTTGTCAGTTTTTTTTTTATGGCTATCTGGTTTTCCATTAGAGGGTTTTCTCCTCCTTGCATATTGTCCTGCTTGCAAAGTTTTACCAGACAGCAACAAAGAAAATAAAATAATTTTCTATAGTAGAAAGGGAAAGGCTAGAATCCTAATCATCTCTTTAATTTTTGTCTGCATCCCTTTTGCAGATTTTCCATCACTTCCTGTCTTGTGAAAACGTATCTAATCTTGGAGCACTCTATCCAAAACTAGACCAGACTATATTAGTTTTGGCTTGACATACACTTTGACTAGTCTGTTTATGCAATGTAAACATTCCGTATCCAACTTTCACACATCTTAAAGTTTTTTTTGGCAAGGTTATTGTAATGTTTGTATTTTATATATACTGCTTGTCTGAAAATATGCATTTTCATAGTATTTTTTGAAACCTTTTCTGATGTATTATTGTTTATTTCAGCATTTACACCTGAACAATACCAGCAACACCAACAACAACTGGCACTAATGCAGAAACAACAGCTTGCTCAAATACATCAACAGCAGGCCAATAACAATTCTTCTGCCAACACTTCACAGGTAATGCATTTTTGTTGTATCATGTTGTCCAGTTCTCATTCAAATGAACATACACCACAATATGAAGATTATGTTGGGAAAATGTAACGTATACCTACATTTTCATTGTGTGTTTGTAATTGGCTTAGACAACTCTTTTTCTCCCAGAATTGTAGATAAATTGCCACATACAGTACATAAATATCACAGACTTATGTTTAGACTTGCATAGGATTATTTTCCTGCTCTTTTTATTTTATATTGAAATTTGCAGCTTGAAGTTTTGCCACCTAATTTATGATGTACAAAGAAGTGGGACATGCTCTGATACTTTGATTAAATGGACTGCATGTAGTGTTTTTGGTACGTGATCCTCTTTTCAAACAGCTGTTTTCTGTTTGCTAGTATGTCCTTTCTGAAAACTTGGGTTAGCCTTGGGGCTCATTTACAATTTTGTGTGTAAAGGTGCATTGTGTTAAGGCAGCCCATGAAATACCGTGGGCTGCCAACCCACTAAAACCTCCTAAAATTATCAGAAACACAAAATTTGTAATGCACGTGTGTTGCCTTTGTGGTTTTGGGGTGTCGTTCAAAATGAACATGTAATGCAAGTTCTACATTACCACAACGCAAAGATATAAATGGGCCCTTACACTTTGCAGTTTGTCTTTTATAATGGATCTCTGTAATAGTGGATGTCTATAAAGGTTAGAAAGGAGCAAGGCAGGAAAACCCTCCACTGTCGGCTGTAGTGAAGTGCATTATATTTTGATAAAAAATTAAATTATTTTTTTTAACAACCAGTCTCCTCCATACAAAAAAAAAATGCATGAAAAACATACTACTAGTGTGACCCTAGGCTCTTCAAAAGCATTGATGCTAAAGCATACACATAACAGCCAGGAAGCTAGCTTGTTCAGGCTTGGGTCAGCAGTGGCAGTCTTCAAAGTTCTCCCTAGTAAAAGTTTACATTTTTGTTTTCAAAATTTCATACAAAGACATTTTGAAGATGAAAAAAGTTTCAGAAGGTAGTTTAACCATTTGCCCTCTGGAAGATTTACACCCCTTCATGACCAGGCCATTTTTGTGATACAGCACTGCCTACTTTTAACTGACAATTGCGCCCGTGTTCATGCAATGCTGTACCCAAATAAAATAGAGCTTTCCTTTTGGTGGTATTTATTTTTGCGCTATAAACAAAACAAAAAAGGGACTGACCATTTCGAAAAAAACAACTCTATTTTTACTTTCTGCTATAAAACATATGCAGTCAAAAATCAAATTTTCACCAATTTAGGCCAATATGTATTCTGCTACATACATACTTTTCATTAAAAAAAACAAATCCCAATAAGTGGTCATTGATTAGTTTGCACACAAGTTGTAGCGCCTACAAAGTATGGGCTATATACTGGAATATAAATTCTAGCGGGATTATGTTATTGTGGAGGAGAATCGGACATTAAGTGACACTGTGGGCACCAGTGACACTAATACAGTGATCAGTGCTAAAAATTTGCACGGTCAGTGTACTAATGACTAGCTGGGAAGGGGTTAAATGTGTGCCTAACCAGTGTTTGTGTGTGCTGTTTTTTACTTGGATGTGATAAGAAATATCTATCACTGGTATAGGGAGGTCGGCAAGTAAAGAATTTTGGCACCTTTTTACTTAAATACTGTTGAACCAGTGGTCCTAGAATAAATGTACATATAGTGATTTCTGACTGTTGAAAGTATTGAAGTTAGTGAATTATAACCTCTATACAACTAACCTTTTCACAGGGAGATCCTTGTATTTCTCACATTGCAGGTTTTCGTTAAACCTTTTAATATTCTGACCTCATTGTGCGAAAGTAGTTTTCTCACTGAGAAACTCTTTAAAATACTTTTTTTTTTTTTATTATTATTATTATTATTATTATCATGGGTCAGCTTTGAAAACGCTGGCTTGAAGATTGGATATTTGTATCCAACCTTTTTTTTGTAATTGTTAAAGCTGAACCCTGGGGATAGGACAAAATCTACCCTTGCGGTGGCCTTGCACTGCAAGGGTAAATGCTTGTTTGGTCTGGGGGTGCAGTTCATGGTTTATAGTCCTGCATTGCATGCATGTGATGATGTAGAGGGATCACTCGGTCTGCCCAGAGCTTGAGAACAGTGCTGGAGATGGGATAAAGATAAATGATATACCTTATCCCTGTACCCAACAAACATTTTACCCTTGCAGTGTGTGGAGGGGGGTGAGACACCACCAGGCTAGAGTTTGTCTCATTCCCAGGGTTCAACTTTAAGCTATAATTTTTATTGTGGAGTTTTAGTTTTGACATTGGACTATTTTTAATGTATCTTTTCTTCCTTCCTTTTTTAGGGTTTTGTTTCAAAGACCTTGGACTCTGCTAGTGCACAGTTTGCTGTTACAGCTTTGGTAACGTCTGAGCAGCTGATGGCCTTCAAAATGAAGGAAGATGTTGTCCTTGGAATTGGAGTGAATGGCATCCTTCAAGCCTCAGGTACTGTGTGATGGTTTTAGTTTCTAGAGTTTTACTTGATCTTTATTATTGATCTGATGTTGACTGTTGACTTTTTTTTTTTTTGTGCAACAGGAGTCTACAAGGGCTTACACCTCAGTAGTAATACGCCTGCAGCATTTTTACACACAAGTCATTCATCTTCTTCATCTTCGACTGGTTCAGCATTGCTACAGCCTTCCAGTATAACACAGACTGCTACTTCCCACAGCACTCTGAGTCACCAAGTAACTGCTGCCAATTCTGCAACAACTCAGGTCCTGATTGGGAATAACATCCGATTGACTGTACCATCCTCCGTTGCCACTGTAAACTCTTTAAACTCCCTTAATGCACGCCATTTACCTAGGACTTTAAGTGCTGTTGCCCCATCTGCCTTAAAGCTGGCTGCAGCAGCAGCAGCAAACTGTCAGGTACCCAAGATTCCAGCAGCAACTTCTGTGGATGGAGTACCGAGGTAAGAATTATTGTACACCAGTGCTCCCATGTTGGTTTTTTATATTTTTGTGAAATGTGATGGTGGGAAATCCTTGAAAAGCTCCAGCACCGGCGCGGTCACATGCACGAGAGCCAGCACAGAAATTTGTGTGTGTAAACACACAAATCCCTGTGCTATCAGAGGACAGGAGACAAGATTGTATGTTTCTACAAAGTAGGAACAGCGATCTGTCAGCTCTCCTCCTAGTTAGTCCCATCCCTACACAGTGAGGGAACACAGTTAACCCCTTGATTGCCCCCTAGTGTTCACCCCTTCCCTGCCAGTGACATTTATACAGTAATCTGTGCATATTTATAGCACTGATCGCTCTATAAATGTCAATGGTCCTAAAAATGTGTCCGATCCTTCCCTTGCAATAAGGAAAAGGACCTATTTAGTTTGGGTATAGCATTGCATGACCGCGCAATTGTCGGTTAAAGCAACGCAGTGCCAAATTGTAAAAAGTGCTTTGGTCAGGAAGGGAATAAAATCTTCCGGGGCTGAAGTGGTTAAAAATGTTCCAAACACATGGCACCATTTTGGTGTGGCTTCAGAAATGTTATAGATTTTACAATGGATGCAGAAACTTCATCCGCATACATACATACATAGCTATAATGTTGCCTTGCCTAGATGTGATCTTCGATAAACTTGTGCATACTCTCATAAAGAGATGCACAGTCAATCATTAAAAAATTGCTATCTCGATTCAACACCCCTCACAATCTTAATCCAGCATTTCCACAATTCTATGTAGCAAGTGCAGAGCCATTCTCTGCTCAGAGCTTTCAAAGAAAAAAAAGCCAGCAAATGTTTATCAACATTCCTCAGTGCTGGGAGATGAAGAGAAACACTGTAACATTTCCTTCTTTTAGATCAAAGGGAAGAACTTCTGTCTGCAAATGTGGTCAGTTTAACCACTTAAAGTGGAGTTTCCATCCCAAATTTTTTTTCATTATTGTGCTCACTAGACCTAAAAAATTAAAACTTTTTTTTTTTTTTACTCATCTGGAAATGCCTGTTGCTATGCAGTCCTACGAAATCTGCCTTTGGAATCGCCTAGGATTCTGACATCATCTCCCTCTAATGCTCCTAAGAAATGTGTGTAGTCATTTCCCAGGATGCAGTGCGCTACCCAATTATCACTCCCCATCCAAAACTTCCAGGAAGTAAGTGCTTGTGGGCTTCACAATGCCCTTTTGTAATGTGTCTCAATCCAGAGCACTAAGTGTCATTTCTGTCTTCTGCCGTGTTCCTCCATCTGCATGAGTCCCTTCTGACAAGCTTTCCTGACATCAAGATAGAAGATGGTGGTGGTAGGAGAGCTCCAGCACACAGTCTGTGATTGACAGCCTTGGCTCTGTTCCTGTGTGATGTCTGATAGAGCCAAGTGGAGGGCAGGGACACACCCCCTATCTACAGAGTAACCCCCCCCCCCCACACACACACACACACACACACACACACCCTTTCTGGAAGCTCAGACAAGTGATATCAATTCTGGACTTTGAGCATATGTAGAGGGGAGATGGGCAGATTACTTATGTACAGGTACATATTTTATGTTGGAGGGTTTGTTTAATCTCTTTGTACCAGTCGCTTCACTGGGTGTATGGAATGGTTTACAACCACTTTAACAGAGCAGTTATTGCAATTACTTTCTTTGCGGTTTTGTGTGGGTTTGCTGTAACATGTCATGAGCCAAATTTTCAGAATTGCCCTAATCTTTATTCGCTTGCACAGTCTTGTGGCTGAAAGCCTGGACAGCTGAAGCAACCTGTAAAAGTGAGGCACCCTGCTTATAAGTCCACCATCATTAGATGGTTAAGAAATATATCCATTCAAGCTTGCACTTTCAAGAACCCATCTCTTGGTGGGTGGATGAATAGGTGCACCTATTCCACCAAATTGGTGGGTGTTTTCTGGACCTTCTCTGCCCCAGGCTCCTATAGTCCAACGTTTGTAAGGCCGCCACCTGGTCCTCTGTTGGTACTTTTTCAAAGCTCTACAAGCTGGATCTCCAATCTTCTGTGGATGCAGATTTTGCCCACAAGGTTCTTGCAACAGCACTCAAAAATTGTGTCCTTGTTGATGGACCTATTGGCACAGTTTTCCTTGCCTAGGTGTCACCACCTATCGTTTCTGAATACTTTGCCTGTGTCCTATAATATATGGACTTGGACTGCAGTACAGAAAAGACCACCCTCCTTTCCAACCCTTGGTTGCGATGTATTGCTCGCTCCAAAACTGAGGACTCACGGAGTGGGGTAGGGTTATAAAGGAGGCATCCAGTAGGCATGTCCTGGAAAGCTTGCCAGTGTCCAGTCCCCGAATGGTACCAGCCTAATAACCCAGAGTCTATGACCACAAAAGGTGTGTGTGTAATAAATAAATAAATACACACACACACATTACCAGTGAGGCCGCATTAAACTGAAACGCTTGCCGTACTTTCCTTCTCCTGTTTTTTTTTTTTTTTTATAAATGATCCGGTTCCCCCTATCCACACATTTGAACTGAATAGGGGAATCACTCTTGATTTAAGTCGGATACTTTTTTTATTGAAAAAAAATGTTTTGCAATTTACAAGACGAAAACATAAACCTGCCCACTAAACATGTATAGAATTACAAAAAAAAAAGTTTTTAAAAACTCTGATTATGCAATTTCCAGATTATACAATGGTAGTATTGTATTGTACAGTCAGAATGCAATGAGTAGTGTTGCCAACTAGCCAGTCACTGATCATTTGGGAGAAACCCAGCAGGCTGCTTATACATGGCTCAAACTTTGGCCAGTTCAGCAGGGAGCAGACGAATATTGATCTCTGTATGGCCAGTTTAACTCTTAAGTTATGATAAAGGAAATCATGATAAATATGTCCATGTATTATGCTCGGGTTTAACTATACCATTGCATATATAACAAAATATAAAAAATTGTAAATATTAACGATTGATAATATTTACAATTCTTAGCAGGTCTGGTAATCCAGGGTTTTATATAACTGGGCGGACGCTGTACAGCCCCCCCCCCCCCCAAAAGGTGACAAATGTGACACCAGAGGGGGGGGGGGTTCTGAAAAGCAGAAGTTCCATTTTTGGGTGGAACGCCGCTTTAAGTTACACGTAAAACGGCTGAATTACTCTAAGGACACAACCTTCTTTTTTTTTTTTCCTCTTTAATGGAGACTGTACATTTTCAGCTCAAATGCCAAGCTGGGGTACTTATGAAATGACTGTACACACCGAAGCATGGAAGCCCTCTGTATTTATCCTTACAGCTTTACAGTACACCGTGTTTGTACAATCCTGTGATATTAGGACAGGTACAAAATCCTTTTACCCAATTTTACAGACTTGTCATCGAACTAAAGGAATGCTAAACTATCCAAGAAGCCTCAGGCTTGGGACTGAAAAAAATACACACCCTGCCCTAGATGTTTACAGCAGTCAGAAAAATGTAAACCACTTGAACATGTCCTGCATAGAGATGAGTTGCCCCTAGATACAGCAGGTAGAAATATTGTGCCTTTTTTTTCTGTACTGTCTTTGTTTTCTATTTGCATTATTAAATGTATTTCTTTTTTTACACAGGGAAAACCATGACACAGAAAAGCCAGCATTGAACAGTATAACGGACAACACAGTAGCAATGGAAGTGACGTAGTTTCCACAGGAACAGGACTGCAGCCTTGGGAACTTGTTTAGGTGCTATGCATCAGTAGCATTATGAATGCAAGGGATGATGGGAACCAGCACACACACTGCGTTTCCATGGCAGCTGTGGGGACTCAACAGCAATGCACATCTCTCATGCTTTGATTTCTTTTCTTTTTTTCGTACTGTTAATAGGAAAAGAATAAAACATCTGTAAATTATGAATACAGCAATTATCTGTACAGTACTGCATATTTGTAATACCCTTGTATATATGTTACTTGAATACAGAACTGTTCATTTGTGATGCTTTGCACTGGGGGGGGGATAAAAAGAAAAAACGGGAAACAAAAACTGCAACAAAATAAGAGTGTGAGATTGTATAGAGATGAGAGAAGTGTCATCACATCATGTGCATGGTGCGGAACCTGCTGTTTTATCTATTTATTGTGCCGTGTTTACAGTTTTTTGTACACTGTACCTTCATTGGTTCCTGTGCTGTAGTAAATGTGTTAGGTAGCTGTGGACTCCTTGGTATTTTGTAAATGGTATAACATAACTTGGTTCCCCACCGGGTCCCTGAGTTCTCTGTGTATCATGTGAAGAAATGGTGACATACATACAGATTCTTAAGAAAAAAAAGGCATCATTTATTAAATGGGGAATGTACTCAATAGGGATCTTCCTTTTTTGTAATCTCAGAAGTTACAAGATAATAATGAAGTCTCAAATCTTCCCATCCCCCATTCATCTGTACGTCACGTGGGTGGTTTCTGGTACTTCAGGCACTAAAAGGTTTTGTTGCTGCTTTACAAACAAGCCCCCTCCTCCTGCCCCATCTCCTCCTACACCAAAAAAGTGTTAAATCAAGTATGCAAATGGAGTCCATTCAACTGGAGTTTTTTTTTTATGTTGTCTGCCCTTTTTTTAAGAAAAAAAAAAAACACTTTAAAAAATTGTATTTTTTTATTGTGTAATTGTTAAAAGACTTCATTCTTTACTTGTTCTTAAGAAAAAAGGATATAAGGGAGAAGAATGCAGTAATTGCTGTACGTGTATCATCATTCCAGTTTCTAAAATAGCCAGCTTTTTTCCTTTTTTTATTTTTTGTTTGTTCCCCGATTTTCTCTCCAGAAGGCTGCAGGGCCAGAACCACAACTATCGGGTGCCTTCCTTTCGGAAATATGAGCTCTCTTCTGTGAAGAGCATGGTACTTTACAGACTACTAATGCTTTGTCAGTAGAAAAGTCTGAATGCCCAGTTCCAATGGCATACATTGATCCATGAGGTTTTTTTTAAATCCTGGAAAACACATTGTGGAAAAAAAATAATTCTCACTAAATAAAAACCAGGGCATTACATGTTGACAAAACAGAAAAAAATGTGTGGTGATGTTTCTTTATTTCTGTATTAATTTCTGCTCTAAGTTCATTGTCAATTTCAATTCAATGTTCTGCACTTGTTTCTTAAATGGAAGGACAGAAAAGCTCCCACTAAATTAAGGAAAATATTAAAACACTTAAAAAAGAATCATTACATTGTCTCTACCTTTTTTTTTTTTCTCTCTTTAAATCTGTACAGTGGTGGTCGGTTTTTTAGGCATGTTTGATGCCTTCATCCCCAGTAGGCACTGTGGCTCCATCTGCTGGCAACTACTTACAATGTTGTTTAGTCAAAGTGGAGGCCTATGCATCGGAGACGCACCTGTTTGAGGTTGTAACTTAAGGAGAGCAAAGATTGGAGGAATGGGCTCACAAGCAGTAGCTCGTAGCCTTGGGCTAGAGATGCAAAGTTGATTTTTAATTAAAAGATTGAAAAATATATTTTCATTTATAGTTCTTTGAGGTTTTTGAAAAATTGTGAATTTTTGTGATTTAATGGTAAAGTATCGGATATTTTTCAGTAGTCACATCTTTTTTCTACAGGTAATTCATTTTTTTTTATAATGAGGTGTCTATGGGGTAGTTTAGTTGGAGGTTGAAAGCTTGGAGTAGATTTTGTAGGGGAAAGAACTTGTTTGACATTAAGACAACAGATGTTGGCTACCGTAAGGGTTTGTTCAGGTTCCCTTTCAGGAAGAGAAAGCGACCTTCTGGGTCCACCAGTTAGTCCACCAGTTACCTCTTTGGCGAGGAACATGGTGGATTTGGAGAAGAGTATAGGTACTCATTTGGTTTTGCTCTGAGGGCTTGATGAGCATAAGCTAGATATCATTCCTCAATTTGGGAATATGGTCTTGACGAATGTGAGTTTCTTGGATTAGGGCAATTTGGGTTTAGTGTCTTTGTAATTTCCTCAGTAAGCAGGACCTTGTTTCTGGCATTCACAAGTCCTCTTCATGCTAATGGTGTAAGGAGGGCCCGAGAGCTTCCTGCAGCCATCTTGTCGGGTGTGCAGTCAGGCTAGGTAGGAATGATGTTGGTGACAACAATTGTAGTAAGCCGCGCTAGGGTAACTCCCCAGACAGGACAATATCGGGAGCAATGAGTGTGTACTTTTGACTATATAATTCATGAAATTGCAGTAAATTGGGTTACGGAAGCTGCGTTTTAGGTCTAAAAAAAAAAGTACAGAGGTGGTGGAATCCCTGAAATGTAGGGCAGCTTTTCAACTAACAGTATGGAGAAGTATTAGCAATTAATCTCGTAGTGATAGCAGTTTTATGCAGGTAGGTAGTTGGCTGATATAGTAGGTGCTTAGTCAAATTCAAAACCAAGGAATAAAACAAAAAAACTGACATTTATGTAATCTACCTGCTCTGCCCAGGAAGGCGTGCCACCCTGGCATCAAGTAAATAAGCAGAAAGAGTAAAAGGACCACATATGCAGATGCGGGTATAATGGAACGACAAATTATGCTAATTTATATGTCTGTAGAAGCATTGGGGTGTCAATGCCTCCATGGAGGGTAAAGCAAAGAAGTGTGCCACAGACCGTTCATTTTGAGGTGTAAAACAAGACTAAGTGGTACATCTGCCCCACCGCGGGAGGCAAGCTGCTTCAGGCCAGCAAAAGAGGAAGGCATCTGGTATTGTGGATGTACAGTAAAAAAGCTTTTAGTTGTGGCTTGGCCCTGGTTCACACTAGTGCGCTTTGACATGCGATTTGACATGTCAAATCGGCGGCAATGTCACTGTCCTAATTGATGTGACACCGCACCCATTTCAAAAAGTCGTTTCTGTACTACTTTTTGCGATTTTTACATTGACATCTGTGCAGAAACCTGCACAGATATCGCAGCTGAAATCGGGACTGACAAGCGGGAGTGAAATCGTGTGAGTTCAGCTGAACTAGCTCAGCTTCATTCCCGCAGCCCAGTGTAAACCTGGGCTAAATGTGGTATTAAACCCAAAAACATTCTATTGCAGCTTATCAATTCTTAGATGTGATGGCTGCACAATTTTTATTTTTTATGCTTTCTTACTTTAATTTTCACCTGGTGATCTGGTCAGGGACTGTTTTTCAACAGAACCAGCTCTCTTGCAGATGTAGTAGTTAGAATTACTTTAACTCTGGGCTCGACAAATCCCGGGCGCCAGGTCGCAATTGCGACTTGAATTAGCGATCTGGCGCCCGGGGGAACCTGTGTCTCTGTGTGATCACGCAATCTCGTCAGGCCGCGCCGGCTGCTGCTTTGCGGCCTATGCTTGCCAGGGGCGTACCAAGGGGACTGGAGCGAGGCTGCTGAGGGGACGGGGCCACCTACGTCACTGCCATGGGGAGTCGGTAAAGGAGCTGCCTGGAGGCTGCATACAGTGCAGAGTGCACACGTCGGTCACATGACAACGGTGACATCACACACACAGTGTGAACAGTGGCGTTAAGGTAAGAGAGAGTGACTAAATGCAGCCACTAACCATTAGTGTTAGAATGTTGACGTCTATAGATGCAGGGGTATTAGTTTTAGCATGGACTTCGCAAAAAAGGGATAATTTTTGGGTGTTTAAACTGTCCACTCTTTTCGATATAAGGGAAACCTTTTCAAAGTTGTAGTCCTTTTTTTGTTCAATAGTAAAAATAAAAACCCAACCGGTGTTAATTTGTGTACAGTGTTGCATGACCCGAGTAATTTCCAAACCATGACCGCACTGAAAACAGACATAACGGCCTGGTACTGAAGCGTCCTATACAGGGGAAGTACTGAAGTGGTTAAACATCAAATGCAACCACTGTGCCCCATCAAACACAGCCACTGTACCAACAGTGCCGCCTGTCAGTACCCATTAGTGCAGCCTATCAGCGCACATAAGTGAAGGAGAAAAAAAACGTATTTGCAAAATTTTATAACAAATAAAAACAAATTTTTGTCTTTTGAAATATTCTGTTTTTTCGCTTAGGATCAGGCGTGAGCAATTCTTATTGCCCAACGACCCAGACATGCAGTTCTGGGTGCTGGGCAGCCGATTTAAAAAAACTGGCTCCTAACTTTTTCAGTTGGCGCCTAGATTCTAAGCAAATTTGTCAACCCCTGCTCTAACTGCAGTGTGAACTGGAGTTTGCCTTGAATTTGTTAGTGTATCTGAATCTACCAGTACATCTAACACTCCCCTCTGCTCAAACTGACAATGCTGCTGTCCGAGGGTATCCCTGTGCTCCTTCATCCAGAGTGGAGGCGCCCTAACACACGTGTGTTACTGGCCAGATCAATATGTGACACCAGATAGGAAAATAAAGGCCTTAAAGTGTTTCCAATTGTTTGGTTTATTTAAATAACAAACCTGTTTTAATTGCCTTCTCTGTGCAAGTTTTGTAAGTTAGTATGTAAGGGTGCATGGGTAAATAGGTCCATGTGGCAGTAAAGTAACCTTAACTGGGTTAAACAATAAACTATAACAAAGTACTTACAATATCTGGCCTTGAGAAATGTTGTGGATTACATGGCTCTGTTGGTGTCCACTTGATCCTTCAGTTGAGTAGCCAGGAGCTGTGTGTCTATACCTTGGAGCAGGTTGGTGAAAAAGCATGTTCTGATATTCAGCACAAGGTTCAATGTCAAGGAGGTTTAGAAAAAGTTTTGTTTGGCCAATCCATTGGGATCTGCAACAAGTTGTACTAATCCTGTGATCTCAACGGTTGACAGGCAAAGCTCTGTGCATAAGTGGTAGAGGTCATCTGAGGTTTTGAAGTGCACCATGCAGCCCATAGCTGTGGCAGAAAGAAAACTGCACTGGATGCCTCTGCCCCTGACATGTTCAGTAGTGCAAGGTGATAAGGGAGAGGTCCTTAACCACTTAAGAACCGGAAGATTTTCCCCCTTAATGACCAGGCCATTTATTGTGATACGGCACTGCATCGCTTTAGCTGACAGTTGAGATTCTGAAGGAATTTTTACACTTTTATATGCATATGTAGAAGAGCGCACACTTTATGGAATGTATGCCGGGAAGATTGGGCATCCATGCATAATTACCGTACACAGGGACTCTTATGCATGTGCAATGTAACTTCTGAGATTTACATGCATATAGTTGTGTAAAACAAATTTTGTAATGCAGGTCTGTGGGCAAAAATATGCTGCAGCTCCCGAATGCCACAACTACAGCTTTTATTCTAATCTGTATGCCCACCTGGGGAAAAAAAAAAAATACTACAGTGTGCTAGAGCCCTTGGACAATTGTGCACTTTCAATCTTGTGGTGACAATTTGGGGAAGGTCCTTTTCCATTCAAGCATTAGGGCTCATTCCTCCTGCTCCTTTGTGAATGTGTCCTAAGCCTTCATTCACACCAGTGACTTAAGCCGGGGTGTATTGCTGTTGCTGCTGTGAGTGGCTGTGTGCGGCCGCTAACCCTGTTCACTATAATCAGGGCAGCCATCAGAAATGTTTGGGTCCCTTACACAGCTTTAGACCTGCCCCCCCCCCAACCTGACCACCAACGTTCCCCCAGGGCTTGCCTGCTGGCCATCCCACCGAATACACACACTGGCCACCACACCTGTATGCACTCAGCCCCCCCTCACACCTGGTATATATGCCAGCCCCCCTCACACCTGTATATACGTCATCCCCCCAACCTGTATATATATGCCAACCCCCTGACGTCTGCAAATATGTCAGCCTCCCCTCACACCTGTATATAAGTCACCCCCCCCCAACCTATATATACAGGTCATTCTCAAAAAATTTGCATATTGTGATAAAGTTCATTATTTTCTGTAATGTACTGATAAACATTAGACTTTCATATATTTTAGATTCATTACACACAACTGAAGTAGTTCAAGCCTTTTTATTGTTTTAATATTGATGATTTTGGCATACAGCTCATGAAAACCCCAAATTCCTATCAAAAAATTAGCATATCATGAAAAGGTTCTCTAAACGAGCTCTTAACCTAATCATCTGAATCAACTAATTAACTCTAAACCCCTGCAAACGATTCCTGAGGCTTTTAACCTCTTGACCACCGCCCCATGTCAAAAAGACGTCCTCCTTTTTAAAGTTGAATATCTCGATAACGGCAGCAGCTGCTGCCACAACCGAGATATTCATCTTTTCAGGGGGCGGTGGTGTACACGATAACGGCGGTCTCCGCGGCGGATTCGCCGCGAGATCGCCGTTATCGGTGGCGGGAGAGGGGCCCCCCCCCTCCCGCCGCTCTCCCGCGCCCTCCGCCGCTTACCGGAGCCGTCGGTAGCGGCGGAGGGGATCCGATGTGTCCGGCAGCTGAGCGGGGACGGGACTGAAGGAGAAATCTCCTTCACCCGTCCTCCTAGCTCTGCTGGGCGGAAGTGACGTCAAAACGTCAGTCCCGCCCAGCCTCTTAAAGAAACATTTTTTTCTCTTATTGTCCATGGACGGACACAGCTCCTTAAATCTTGACAAGTGGGTTATGTTCCCTGTTTACAGGAGAGGACTAGGCAGAAACATGTTAAATAGTTAAATACATGTTACATTAACAGAGTTGAACAGCCCCGCCCAGGGGGCGGTCCCTCCAGACATAACCCTCCTCACTGCAGCTTGCAGCCTCAGTTTCGTTCTGCCTAGCAAAGGAGAAGGACGTATGGCTCCCTTTGGGCCCAGCGCCCTGAGGAGAAATTTTATTTTACTTTACTTTTTCTTGAAGAATCTTCTTTCAACTGTTGGCTGAGAGACAGGCTGGATATTATAGATCCTTGTAGTCTACTCAGTCCGACCAGCAAGCGTGGGCACACCTTTGCAAAGAGGCTTGGTCTGCCACGCCATACCTCATGACTCCTGAGGTGGCCGGTGAGCTTTGCTCCGAGGTCCACATATGACTGAGCTGTGGTGTTGCCTCAATCACAGTGGACCGGGCCGACAGCTACCTCCATTGCGGTTGTAGGTCTGTCAGGAATGCGTCAGCGAGTCCTCGCTCGGACGGGTAAGTACAGTCCCTCCTGCTTCGGTGGGTTGGTACAGCTGGGCATTCCTGGGGTTCGGGGGTCCCTTCCCCTTACTTCCCTGCTCCTTTCCCTTGCTGCATTGCTAACATTGCCGCTGTCAGGGGGGAGGGGGCCTTCCTGAGGGGACTGTGTTATCTGGCCTGTGTTTTTTCTTTTTTGTATTGGGCTTTCCTGTGAGGTAAAAAGCCCTGTGATGAGCACAGATGTTTATGATTATACTTCAGCAGACGCTGACTGATTGGTGACACCTGTAACGGTTTTGCTTTTTATGCTGTATCTGTGTCTTATCCTTAAATAAAACAGCCCTAGGAGGCTTTTCCTGTTTAAACACAGGTCCCTGCAAAAGTTACCTCACGGTTCTTTTCCTCACAGGCAGCGCTGTGCAGTCTCCTCCTGAGGGAGTCCCCTGGTTACCCCTGGTCAGCGCAGCAAGTGGGTGAGAGGCCCTGAATAGGGCTCTAGGAGCTTTTGTCTATTTGTATGGACAGGTGTGCATATTATAATACACACTATATGTAAATATTGGAGTCAGTATCTGGGTCCTTCCCCACATGCTGGTGGTGGCAGCAGGTGTTAGCACCTGTGATTCCCACAGAGTTTTTATTGTTAGTCCTGGACACAGTTTGTGCCAGGGTGGGGGTGGACTGCGGGCGGGCGGTAAAAGAGTGCCCCCTTCCCCCGTTATCCCCTGGGGAATGCTCTGTTATGGAGCCATGGACTAGGTACCTAGTTAAAAAAAAAAAAAAAAAAAAAAAAAAAGGCAGAATAAGGCATTTATGGGTGCGCTTTTTACTGCTGCAAGGGACTCTCCTAAGCTGCATAGTGCAGCTGGGTTTCCGCTGAGGGCTCGGTCTTTTTTGGATCACACAAATCAGACCGCTGTGTAGGTTTTTTCCTTCTGTGCCCTTCTTTGATAATTTCTGAGATGCAGAATGAGAAAAGCCACTGAGGGCTTTTGTAGTCCCTCACCGCCGGGCGGGAACCCCTACTTGTATGGATCTGACTGATAGAAGATCCGAAGTACTGACCCGTTCCATGTTTACCATGCTGGGGTCTGGCTTGCGGCCTATTGTGGCCACTACACTGGGGTCTCAGTGGTCGCTGGCGCTATTTTTTGGGAGATTTTTCAATTGCATTGAAAACTCCCATTGGCGCCCATTTTGTCGTAGCCACGCTATGGCGCAGCTTACATTGTGCTGGCCTTTTTCCTGTGGCCGCGTTCTGAACGCTCGGCGGCCATCTTGGAGTAGTCCTGACCCCTAGTGCTGTATACAACTCACAGAGTGAGCATTTGGCACCAGACAGTGGAGGAGCACCGACTCTCTCCTGAGGTTATTAGCCTAGCGGACCAGCTGGTCCAGGGCCTCATATAGGTCTGTGATGCTTCATTGAATGCTGCGCCCTTGTTATCCAGGGCGTCTGTTTCAGAATGGTTTTATGCACACGGTGGTGTAGTGCTTAACTCCATTACTTGGCAGCAAAAGAGTCATTGGTTCGAATCTGCACACTGACGCCAATCTGCCTGGAGCTTGCATTGTCGCTCCCTGTGTCTGTGTGGGTTTCCTCCGGGTACTCCGGTTTCCTCCAAAGACATGTGTGCATACACCTACATAATATACATACACACTATGTGTGTGTATTATTTAGGGGCAACCCTCCCAGGCCGTCAAAGGCCCAGCTGGGGGACTAATCTGTCCCTGGGTGCATAAGCCGATCACGCCGGCACCCAAATCCTGCCAATGTATATAGCCTTCCCTCCCTGTCTCTAGGTGGGAGGGGCGGCTTGCAGGTTCACAATTCAGTGAAACCTCCCTGCTCTCCGACTAGTGGGTCTGCGAGGTGGTCTCTTCGGAGTACTAGATAGGGTTTCCTCCTATCCACAGAACAAAGTTCTGTCCTTGTGTCTTCCCCTCCCGGCACGTCGGTCTGCCTTGGGCAGTGTGGGATTTGCTAAGCTGCAAGGTAATTTTACCTTTCCTGCAGGACGAGAGTTTTGGGGTTTTCTATGGGCCTCAGGCCCTAAATACCTTTGTGAACGTCGGGTAGTTCCGCATGGAATCCATTTGTTCGGTGGTAGCTGCGCTTCATCCGGGGGATGTCCTGACGTCCTCGGACATCAGGGACGCATACATGCATGTCCCGTTTTGCACATGTCACAGTGTTTTTTTCTGTGCTTCGTGATGAGAGAAGGGTCTCTGTCAGCCTGTGGCCCTCCCTTTTGATCTGGCGTCAGCACCATGGGTTTTCAGCTAGGAGCTCGCACTTATTTGAATTTTGTTGGGACAGCGAGGCTTTGCCTCATTGGCTACTTTGACGACTTTCTTCTGAGAGCAGCTTCTGTCTCCGACCTAGTGGATGGGTTATTCCCATTCAGACCCTCCGAAGATTCGGGTGGATGTTAAACGTTTAGGCCAGAAAGTGTAGCTCAGTGGCAGCAAGCCTGCCCTACATGTGTGCGACCCAGGGTTCAAATTATGGGCATGCTAGGTTCCGACTCAGCGTTTGAGTATCTAGTGTTGATCCAGACTCCTCAGTGGCAAAGGTCCTTCTTCCCCTGGAGAAATTGCAGACTCTTCAGTCTGCGGAGAAGGTATTGGCATCACGCAATCGGTCTTCTCTCCGGGCGCCTGCTGGTTCAGGGTCTGTGGGTAGCCTCCTTCAAGGTGGTACTGTATGCCCAGTTCCACACCCTGGTTTTCCAGTGGAACTACTGTCCAGGTGGTAAAAATCTCTTGTCTCTGAAATCATTAGATTCCTGTGCGCCACCTAGTCAGAGTCTCTCTGAGTTGGTGACAGAGATTCCCGACTCTTCGGTCCGGGAAGTTGTTCCTTCCTTCCAGTGGTCGGTGTTTACGACGAATGCCAGCTCACGGGTTGTGAACCTGGAGGTTCACAAAACTGGGGGGTCCAGTCGGCCCTGAGTCGCTGGACTTGCGTGGACCTATGACCACACCTCCTTGAATGTGTCTGGTCTCGGTAGCTACCCAGGGTCGGGCCTGGCTAGTGCCTGGTGGAAGACCGCCTGGGAATACCAGGTGCTGTCTACTGTTCATTGTCCTACTATTTTAGGCGATCAGGCTATGCTTCTCCTTGTGGTCGACCAATCTGGTTTCAGCCGGACAACGCCACGGCCGTGGCTTCAGTCTACCATCAGGTATGCCGGCAGGCAGACTACTGGAGTCGCCAGATGCTGGACCAGGGCGACTGGTCTTTGTGCTTGGGGTGTTTCGGCTCCCTTGCAGGAGGTGAGCCTCACATGGCATGGATCTCCTGGCAGCTTGTCTCCGCCGCAAGGGTGTCAGTTAGTGGCCAGGTCTAGTGATCTTGTACAGACGCGTCAGTCGCGCTGGTGGCCCTGTGTTGTCTGTATCGGTGATTTTTTGCCATTCCTCCATGGTAGTTGCTTCCTCGGCCGCTCCACAGAGTGGATGCTGAGGAGATCCCGATGATTCTAATCGCTCCAGATTAATCTCGGCGTCCTTGGTACGCTGATATCGGGCGCCTGGTAGCGGAGGCACCCTGGCGATTGCCAGGGCAGGAGGTTCCTGTCTCAAGGTCCCATACTTCCTCCTGTTGTACAGTCACTGACTTGCTTAACATGGTTATTGGAAGCCAGACTTTAGGTGACCAGGGTCTGTCTGACTCGGTCATCTCAACAGGGCACCGTAGTCTTCTTCCGGAGGATCTACCGTCGCACCTCTCTTGGTGCGAAGGGATGGAGTGACGTCCACGGGCGTACTTTCAATGTCCAGGGTCCTGCTGTTTTTAAAGCTTGGATTGGATCTAAAAATTGCTTAAAGCACCGTTTGGGGGCAGATTTCAGCCTTGGCTGTGTTCTTTTAGTGGCCTTTTTGCGGCCCGTTCCCTGGTGGGTCCCCTTTTTTTGTGTGCAAGGGGTTTGTCATATACTTTCCCCTCTTGGCCCATCTCTTCCCCCATGAGTTTTGACTCTGGTGCTCTCGGTTCTTCAGGAACCTTCCTTTTGGAAACATCAGAGAGATTTTCTCTTGACACTATCTCAGAAGGTGGCCCCTTTAGTGGCCTTTACCTCTGTTAGAGGGGTTTCTGAGTTGGCGGTCTTGTCTTGCAAGCCGCCATGCTTGATCCCCCATAAGGATTAGGTGATGGTGCGCCCGCGACCTTCCCTTCTTCCGAAGGAGGTTTCGGCCTTTCATACTTTAGGCGTGGTACGCGCTTTGCGGGTATACCAGCCTACTACGGCTCCATTTCGGAGCTTCTGACTCTCTTTTGTGTCGGTGTCTGGCCCACAAAAGGGCCTGGCGGTCTCGTCGACCACCATTTCTCGGTGGATCGGGCAGGCCGTCATACAGGCCTATGCTCCTAAGGGCGGGCCCCCCTTTCCGGTCACGGCACTTTCGACCAGGGCAATTGGTGCTTCCTGGGTTTTTTTTTCCCGACATCATGCGTCGGTCTCACAGGTGTGCGAGGCGGCGATTTGCTCGTCCGTTCACGCTTTTTCCAGAATTTACATGGTTGCTGTGAGTGCATCTTATGATGTTTTTTTTTTTTCAGCCGCTAGTTTTTGCCGGCGGCTGTTTAAAGTTGCACCTCCTCCGTTGAGGAGCTCTGCTTGTTTTGGGGTGAAGTTAAAATTGTTTTTACTGATATATTTCCCACCCCTCGTTTTTTGACACTGCTTGGGGACGTCCCACTTGTCAAGATTTAAGGAGCTGTGTCCGTCCATGGACAATAAGAGAAAATAGGATTTTTTGTACTCACCGTAAAATCCTTTTCTCTGAAGTCCATGGACGGACACAGCTCCCACCCCTCCTTTTTAGGTTTGTACTGCTTGTTACGAACTGAGGCTGCAAGCTGCAGTGAGGAGGGTTATGTCTGGAGGGACCGCCCCCTGGGCGGGGCTGTTCAACTCTGTTAATGTAACATGTATTTAACTATTTAACATGTTTCTGCCTAGTCCTCTCCTGTAAACAGGGAACATAACCCACTTGTCAAGATTTAAGGAGCTGTGTCCGTCCATGGACTTCAGAGAAAAGGATTTTACGGTGAGTACAAAAAATCCTATTTTTTTTGTCATTTGAAAAAATGACTTTTTTTTTTTAATTTTTTTTTTTGCATTTAAGTCTAATTATGAGATCTGAGGTCTTTTTGACCCCAGATCTCATATTTAAGAGGACCTGTCATGCTTTTTTCTATTACAAGGGATGTTTACATTCCTTGTAATAGGAATAAAAGTGATCAATTTTTTTTTTTTTTCAGTGTAAAAAATTATAAAACTAAATAAAAATAAATAAGAAAACCAAAAAAAATTTTTTTAAAGCGCCCCGTCCCGACGAGCTCGCGCGCAGAAGCAAACGCATACGCGAGTAGCGCCCGCATATGAAAACGGTATTCAAACCACACAAGTGAGGTATCGCCGCGATCGTTAGAGTGAGAGCAATAATTCTAGCCCTAGACCTACTCTGCAACTCAAAAAATGCAACCTGTAGAATTTTTTAAACGTCGCCTATCGAGATTTTTAAGGGTAAAGGTTTGACGCCATGACACGAGCGGGCGCAATTTTTAAGCGTGACATGTTGGGTATCATTTTACTCGGCGTAACATTATCTTTCACAATATATAAAAAAATTGGGCAAAATGTATTGTTGTCTTATTTTTTAATTCAAAAAAGTGATTTTTATCCAAAAAAAGTGCGCTTGTAAGACCGCTGCGCAAATACGGTGTGACAAAAAGTATTGCAATGACTGCCATTTTATTCCCTAGGATGTCTGCTAAAAAAAAATATATAATGTTTGGGGGTTCTGATTAATTTTCTAGCAAAAAAATTGTGATTTTCACATGAAGGAGAGAAGTGCCAGAATTTACCTGGTGGGCAAGTGGTTAAAGACTCCCAACCTGGTTCATTACTCCAAACCGCAATCATGGGTAAGACTGCCGACCTGACTGCTGTCCAGAAGGCCATCATTGACACCCTCAAGCAAGAGGGTAAGACACAGAAAGAAATTTCTGAACGAATAGGCTGTTCCCAGAGTGCTGTATCAAGGCACCTCAGTGGGAAGTCTGTGGGAAGGAAAAAGTGTGGCAGAAAACGCTGCACAACGAGAAGAGGTGACCGGACCCTGAGGAAGATTGTCAAGAAGGACCGATTCCAGACCTTGGGGGACCTGCGGAAGCAGTGGACTGAGTCTGGAGTAGAAACATCCAGAGCCACCGTGTGCAGGAAATGGGCTACAGGTGCCGCTTTTCCCAGGTCAATCCACTTTTGAACCAGAAACAGCGGCAGAAGCGCCTGACCTGGGCTACAGAGAAGCAACACTGGACTGTTGCTCAGTGGTCCAAAGTACTTTTTTCGGGTAAAAGCAAATTTTGCATGTCATTCGGTAATCAAGGTGCCAGAGTCTGGAGGAAGACTGGGGAGAGGGAAATGCCAAAATGCCTGAAGTCCAGTGTCAAGTACCCACAGTCAGTGATGGTTTGGGGTGCCATGTCAGCTGCTGGTGTTGGTCCACTGTGTTTTATCAAGGGCAGGGTGAATGCAGCTAGCTATCAGGAGATTGTGGAGCACTTCATGCTTCCATCTGCTGAAAAGCTTTATGGAGATGAAGATTTCATTTTTCAGCACGACCTGGCACCTGCTCACAGTGCCAAAACCACTGGTAAATGGTTTACTGACCATGGTATTACTGTGCTCAATTGGCCTGCCAACTCTCCTGACCTGAACCCCATAGAGAATCTGTGGGATATTGGGAAGAGAAAGTTGAGAGACGCAAGACCCAACACTCTGGATGAGCTTAAGGCCGCTACCGAAGCATCCTGGGCCTCCATAACACCTCAGCAGTTGCCACAGGCTGATTGCCTCCATGCCACGCCGCATTGAAGCAGTCATTTCTGCAAAAGGATTCCCGACCAAGTATTGCGTGCATAACTGAACATAATTATTTGAAGGTTGACTTTTTTTTTATTAAAAACACTTTTCTATAGGGAGCTGCGGTGGCTCAACGCGATTGGCACTGCGCTGACAAGCCATTCACCTCTGCAGCTAGAGGTTCGGATCCCGGTCTCGGCTTCATGTGAATTGAGTTTGGTGGTCTCAGCCCGGCTCCCGGTGGGTGTGCTATGCAAGGTAGGTAAGCCTGTGCTTAGTACGCCCACCCCCCTCCCACAAAAACCACCACACCTACACACGCACTCTAAATTGGGTTAACACACGCACATTGACCACGCGGTCTCTAAAGAGAGGCGAAGGACTAATGGGGCTGGTTGAGCGGGCCAATCCTCTCACTCCCTTATAGGGAGTCCCTCTGCCCCGTTGGGCTTCAAAGCGGAGCAGGTAGGGCGGGCTGTGTGGGAGGACCCCCTCACACACCCGCCATTGCCACCCGGGGCATGGAGAAAGGTGGCAGATTGCCTCTGGGGGAGGCCTGCCTACTCCCAACTCCTGCAGTCCAGCTCCTCTCTCGAGTACACGCACAAAAATACAAAAAAAAAAAAAAAACACTTTTCATATTTCATCACTTTTCGGATGAAATATGCTAATTTTTTGAGATAGGAATTTTGGGTTTTCATGAGCTGTATGCCAAAATCATCAATATTAAAACAATAAAAAGGCTTGAACTACTTCAGTTGTGTGTAATGAATCTAAAATATATGAAAGTCTAATGTTTATCAGTCCATTACAGAAAATAATGAACTTTATCACAATATGCACATTTTTTGAGAATGACCTGTATATATGCCAGCCCCCTGACGTCTGCATATATGTCAGCAGCCCCCCACACCTGTGTATGTATGTATGTATGTGTGTGTGTGATATATATATATATATATATATATATATATATATATATATATATATATATATATATATATATATATATTATGTGTGTGTGTGTGTCAGCCACACACATACACAAATCTGTAAACACACAAGCCTCTGGCCCCTCCCTTTCTTTCACAGCCCCTACTTGTAAAGGAAATCTTCCTACCTAGTGCCAGCTCATTGTCACACAACTGACATTTTGCTGACACAGAAAAGCACAGTACAGGCAGGCACATGCACATAGTATGAAAGGGGAAATGAATCTGCGCTACGGCCAATTTAAATTATAATGACAAAGGATACAGTGAATAAATAAATAAGTGTAACAGTGGCAGCCCCTGCTTAAATAAACTCCACCTAGATGGAGAAGGTGCAATGGGTATAAATAGCAGGTGGTGGCGCCTACTTAAGTGTAAAATATAAGTGTAAACAAATAGCAAGCCAATATGTCCACCTGTGTGGTGGAATGATCCTGTGATAGTTTTGTATCACCAATCCAAATGAATTAATAAATAAATACAAATATAAAGAGAAATAAATAAAAATATAAATATCATAAAAATATATATGTGCAATCCAATTCTGGTGGTTATCTTTAAATACAAAAAATGTGTATCAAAAACAAGTCCAGTTCACAATGTTGCTTCATGCAAAAAATAAATAAAGTGTTGCGTGCTTCATGCAGATACAGGCTATGCTGCAAGCCTTCAGTGGATCACTCAGTGCTCTCTCCCAATGGTCCCGCACTCACCGAATCGAATCACCCCTACAGGGGCAACAGGCTCTCACAATAAGTATCCGTACTGCTAGGACTTTTCATGCATGAACTTTCAGCCGCTCATAGAGGAGATAACTGAAGCGCCCAATAGCGTGATACCGTTTTTAAATGCAGTATAATACTTTAATTCGTATAAACAAGGTACTCACATTTGACACATAGGTTAAAAAGCCTTAAAACAGAGTGCTGTAAGCTCAGAGATGCGATCGCTCTACCGGTTTCGTCTCTCTGACGTCATCTGGAGCGCGCATAGTAGCCAAAGGTGGCAGTAAAGAGCTTGATGTCTGAGCTCAATGACACAGAGAGCAGCAGAAGCTGCAAGATCGTTTCTATAGTACACAACACAGCTTCTCTTCACCCTTCCTGCCTTCTTGTGGCCCGGGCAGGCCCCTTACAGTTGTATCGGCTGTACCCCCCTGATGGTGGCCCCGACTGTAATAGGTTGCAGGTTTCACTTTGTGCATCCAGCAACGATTACCGCAGGTCATTTTTGGCTGTGCAGAGAGCCACGAATAACTGTGGCCACCGTCAAACTGTCATTATAGTGAACGGGGCCAGTGGACACTCACATTGGCAGCAGGAATTAGAAGATTCCGGCAGCTGAAATCTACAAGTGCCTAAACCGGCAGTGTGAATGTTGCCTTACTGTGTCTTGGTGCACAAAGCCAGATGCATAAAGCCATGTTCTGAGAAGTTTGGCATGGAGTAAATTAAATGGCTTGCACAGAGCCCTGACCTCAACCCATATTACACCTTTGCGATTTACTTCAACCCTGACTGCAAACCATTTCACTTCCAACATATCAAAACCAACTCCATGATAATGCCCATGATTTTGGAATGAGATGTACAACAAGCTCCTATAGGTGTAATGATCAGGTGTTCACACATGTTTGTCCATCTAGTGTATGTTTGTTACACTTCTCTCACTATTATTTTTTGTAAGGGCAAATGTCATAGCTTTCCCAGGTCGAAGCAGTAGATTTTTTTTATTTTTTTTTTATTTTACAAAGGATTTTATTGCTATTCAATCCAACAATTCGATGGTTACATTTTATGTTGAAAAAATACAAATCGGAGAGATATGCATATTCAAGGCTCAGCACCTCACAGTTAAAGTCGTAGAGTTACTAGCCGAGACAACTTCAGGTTACCTGCCACAGTCTAGAAAATATTAATACCAAGTCATCTGGACATACGACTAAATGCAGCTAGACAAAAGCCCCCCTCGTATGTTGCACCATTTAGGTTCTATTTTATCTCCAAAGTTGTCCAACAGGGCTGCTGAATACAGTGTGTGATGTACAGCCACTAGAGGGAGACTTTTTCCAATCTAATGCAAAATCCTGCCATAAGCAGTAAGCATTCAAAAACTCACATGAAACATCACTTTCCCTATTGTTTTACAAATGCGTGTAGCACCCCTTGACCCCAGTGGCATGTGAGGAACCTCCAGTGACAGGGTTAGGTAGCATTTACCCCAGGGCTAAGTCCTTGGCTTTAATTTAGGTATGTGTAGCAATTCGGCACCGGTCACTTTAATGCCTTTTTATAAGGATTTTATTCCACAAAGAGTAATTCACAGGGAAAGAGGAGTAAGGAATTCAAATACAAACTTTGTAGCAAGTCTATCCTTACAGTTCAGAACAGGCAAAAAGGGTATTTAAACTGAAACCAGTATCCTGTACCTTTTTTTTTGCAGCAGCAGCAGCCTTAGGGATCCTTTAGATGGGTCTCTAGCCTTCTCGAATATTCCTTGTCCCCAGGGTTTCCAACGGCTGGGTCACGTCTAACCTCCTCCCTCCATTGATGGTCAGTGACAGTGCGATAAGCTACCTTCCTCCATTGATTGGTCAGTGGCAGTGCTGTTAGCCACCTCCCTCCATTGATGGTCAGTGACAGTGTTGTTGGCCACCTCCTTTCATTGATGGTCAGTGGCGGTGCTTTTCGCCTCTTCCCGCCATTGATGGTCAGTTAACCACCTCCCTCCATTGATGGTTTAACCCATGCAGTGTGGCAGAAGGGGACCTCACTGTATGGGTACAGCAGCCCAGAGTGGGCTGTAAATCTGGTTTGTATACTTATTCTTTGTTAGTGATTCATAAAGGGAGGCAGGTACTAGCAGTCTATATATCCCAAATATAAATGGTTAACAATATTTATGGAAATAATATTTTTAAATCTTGACCCGGCGAGTATCTGAATGCATCTAGTGATCAGATAAGATACTTGTTTTACCCCATCAGAGCAGTTCAGACCATTGTTTATGAAAAGTGTTTTGTCTCCCTCTATCAACTGCAGGTTCTGAGGAAGCATGGTATCTCTTCAACTGGAATTATTGTGTAAAATGTGACAACTATATTTGAAATCATTTCTCATGATCTCTTGAAAGCACATTAAGCAGGGCCTGCAGAGAGCATGCAACATCTGGCTGGTGGTTCTTTTTTTTCTGCCTTGTACCTCATTTTTTATAATTCTTCCAGTAGTCTGCACTGGGATGAGGATCAGCTCCCTAAAAGTGGCAACAGATGGGTAAAAATCCAGCCAGTTCAGCAGGGACTAACAGAATCGAAAACAATCAGTGTGTGGCTGTCCCTTTTCAAGCATTCGATCGTTAGATCGACTTTTTCCAAATGAACAAGTTAGAAAATTTTTGACAATTGGCTGCAGGTACTGATCAGTATATTTTGAGAGCATCAAGTGCTGCTGTCAGAATACAATGTTCCTAGAGGGGGATACGTCCATCCATTTAATTTGGCTGACTGATAAAAACAAATTGGCTATGGACGGCTTAAGACATTTATCTCTGAATAATGAAGGATGTGAATTATTAGAATGGGCTGGGTGGAGGGGCAGACCGGGGAGCAGGAATTCATGTTGGCTTATTCAATAGGAAAAATGGTGATCAGGAAAGGGATTTTAACCTTTAGCATTAACTTTCAAACAGCTTGCTATCTCAGGGAAATCCACAAACATCTGACCAAAAATGTGGGATCTCTTATGTATTCAAAGAGATTTTAGTATTCATACATGCATTGGGCATTGATATATTTTCCTACACTGCATATAGGAAGTCTGAATTTGCATTCTGGCTTCCCGGTAAACTCATTTAGTACCATATAAATGTTTACTATAGCTACATTTTGGAGAGAAAAAGTATATGCCCTCATTTACCAAAGTGTGGGCAGGTGGCCTACATTTTTCTAGCTAGATATTGGATGACCAAAGCTAGGAAGGGGTTAATGCTGCACTTTGCTGTTCCTGGGCTTTTTGGGCCCAGGCTATTCACACGGTATTATAAAAAAAAGGGGGGAAGGCGCACAGAGGCCTGCTCAGAAGAATGACGTGATTGCTGCAGAGAAAGACTGCTGTGTCTTTCAGTCTGTTGGAGGAATCTGGAGATCTACCGGATTCTGCAGAGCACAGAACATGGATCTTTTAGAGGTATGCCTGGGCAGCATGCTAGAGATAATTAGGGACATTCTAATGTTACTATCCATATTGGACTGTACTATTTCGATAATTCAAGTAAAAGTTGCATAAACTGGTCTAAGCCTAGTCCGAAGTTCTTTAAAGTGGTGTATGATGGTTCCATGCATATAAAAAAAAATAGGGTCAGTAAAGCACATGTGGGGTATAAAGAGAAAGCCACCACTGCAGGCCAAGCAAGGAGGAGGAGGAGTAATGCTGTTACTATGGGTAACCAAGGGCTAGTGCAAGGTACATTGCAGCTGGTCAATTAGCATGGTACTTGACATAGGTTAGCTATAGCATCAAAGTTTAGCAGGTCAGAGAGGCACTGCAGCCACAACTATTGGATAGCATGAAAAAAGTATTCTCTGTCAACGTATTGTTGTCTGTAGCCCTTTTGAGATTTCCCCACACCAGGCCTCTTATCCATTGTCAGGGGGACTGAAAATAAAGGAAAATCCTAAATTTTACAGATGTACTGACCAGAAGGTCACAGAAAATCTCACAAACGAGGAGACCTGTCGAAAGTGGAACCTCCTTTTCGGCCATCTCTCTAGAACAGGAATTGAAAGTGTCCTAATCCTAGGTTTCCTCGTGGGGACTCAAAACCTTATAGATTCAGAGTAACACTTCCCAGCTCGATTCAAAATAAGAAATTTAGCAAAAGGTTAATTTTGGAAGGAAACATAAACCCCTCACAGAGCTGAAGTGTTCAACATTTCAGGTTTGTCCAGTTTATTAGATCCGGAAGTTTTTACTAAGTTAGACAAAGCGTTTTCCAATGCTTTTCATTACAGGGTGTATTACTTAACTAAAACTTTCCATGGAATTATTCAAATACTTGCACTTAACTCTCTGAACAAATGATGATTACATCATGCAGTTCTCTATTTTTTTTAAGAATCCAGTAATGACACTAAAAACACAGTAAATGGTCACTTGGGAAAAGCTGGGGATGTAACTACATGTCTAGATTTTTTTTCCATGCAAAATAAAAGTAGTCTATTAGCTGCAAGTATACAGATTTACACTTTTCTCTACTTTACTTGTATTTATGGATTGCCATGCATTTTCTATAATTCCCGAAGTAGTCAAAACACTGGACATGAGAAAATCCACTATATTCAGGACTTGATCTCACTAATGTGCTGCATTAAGCCTCGTACACACGATCAGTCCATCCGATGAGAACGGTCTGAAGGACCGTTGTCATCGGTTAACCGATGAAGCTGACTGATGGTCCGTCGCACCTACACACCATCGGTTAAAAAAACGATCGTATCAGAACGCGGTGACGTAAAACACAACGACGTGCTGAAAAAAACGAAGTTCAATGCTTCCAAGCATGCGTCAACTTGATTCTGAGCATGCCTGGATTTTTAGCCGATGGTTGTGCCTACTAACGATCGGGTTTGACCTATCGGTTAGGAATCCATCGGTTAAATTTAAAGCAAGTTGGCGTTTTTTTTTTTAACCGATGGTTAAATAACCTATAGGGCCCACACACAATCGGTTTGGACCGATGAAAACGGTCCATCAGACCGTTGTCCTCTGGTTAACCTATCGTGTGTACGAAGCCTTACAATGCCCTTTTGGTATATTGTGTTGTGGTTTCCCATTTAAGCCAATTGAACCTGAATATAGGTTGTATCACAAAAACATGGCAGCTCACACTGCTTTTTCAAGGTCATCTGGTGAGCTGGAACTCTTTTATCTTGCACAATGTAATATAAATATGAGTTCCCTCTATAGTGAATCCATATTCAAGCATCTGTGAGTGTAATTCCTGATTTTTTTTTCTTTATTAATTTCATATGCAGGATAATAAGTGCAGAATTACATTCCAGGACAGCAGAAAAAGTAATAGTTTTTGTGATATGCAAACTAGTTGTGTAAAACTAGATATGCAAACTGTATGTATTGTTCCCTTCATCAGTGATGAATCGGCCTAGATTTGGACTACTGTAAATAAAATGCCATGGGGTGCTGGTATGTGGTAAAAACATAATCATCAACTGCCAATGTCTTAATAGCAGCTAGGCCTATGTTAGGTTATTTCTTTCTTTGTAATCAATCGAAATCCAGGTGTTTGAAAGTGAAGATCATTTAATCCAAAATGCAGTAATACATTTTAGTGATGCTTCTCATGGTGAGAGAAAAAGCAAAAGTGAGTGAGAAGAGAGGAGCCCCCTCCTTCTCACCCTTACAGTGAAACAACGATAACACTTCTTATTGGCTAATTTAGCTAAGGAAGGTCTATCTGTACCTGGCACAGACTGGCACTTTATTACCAAACAGAACTTCCTGCACAATCTGTTATCTATACATTACGTATGGGGTTAGTAAGAACAAAAGAATATAACAAGTTAGTAACATGCGCTCGGAAGCCATGTTAGAAGAATGAGTGTCAGCTCTGTTTTAAATAGACACACAAACAAAACTTTTCTAACACATAATACTAAAACTAAATTGAAATTTGACTTCAAAATTAACACTGCTCTGTAGTGCATGTTCATACCTCAATACCATAAATAATAACATATTGGATATTTCACTCCTGCAGTATATAATGGACATTGAAATGAGTGATAGTAACTGCGCTGTGTGGGTATGGAGGGATAGGGCAACAACCAAAAAATAAACAATAAAAAAAATAAAAAAATAAACAGTGATCAAAATAAATGTCCAAGATTGGTACTAAAGACTTCTCTAAAAACTTCTCCTTTCATGTTTTTAATAGTTTACCAATCCATATCTTATCCTCTTTGCTGATTTATACGTCAATACATACTGTCTGCACACCAACTGTGTTCCAATGTTAATCTATGACGGCAGTGACATTGTTCTCTATGGGCTCCGACAAAATGGCCGACGGACACCCATGTTTGCAGACATTCTGTCGGCCTATTTAAGATCCCTCAGTACTCCCATCACTATCCCCTGATGAAGTCATGTGACATGACGCCACTAGTAGGGACAGGAAGTACCAGACCTCACACACTCTGAAGAGAGAGATATGAGCTCGCTGCTCGTTTTGTTTGGATATTTCTGACATTTTAAATGTGAGTTTTTTATATGTTTTTATATTAAATACCTTTTGAAGCAGAGCTGTACTATGTGCCTTCTTCTCTCTTTGCCCATCTATACCTGCTGAGCATTTAGTGCCAGTATCCGTGGATGTTTAGGTGGAGGCCAAAGAGAGAGGATCAGCATACAATCAAGATCTCAGACTGGGTCGCACGAACTCGCCGTTCGTAGGAGATAGGCCCACTGCTCACGGCCTCCATGTGAGTGCATGTGCATGTGATTGATCGTTTTTTAGACCCTTGCTTCCAGTATTACGCCATATCTTTTTCTTGTTTCTTCCAATATGGTCATTTAATGTGGAGACTACATCTAGCCCTCATCCTGCTGGATCTTTGAGTACACCCTGTGTGGTATCCAGGCTATCCGTGCTATGGCCTTCAGGTGAGCATTCCATACCACTAGAGGTGTGCGCACCGAAGCTTGCTCTTCTCTGAATTATTGGATTTCCTGGTTTCTCATCACTTATTACTCACAGCTATCAAGGATTGCACCTTTAAATATATGCTTTTTGGATGCGAGATTTGTATTTGCACTTGATTTCACTGGATTTTTACCCTTTATTATGTGTTGGGATCACTTACCTTTGGTCTTTAGTACCAATCTTGGACATTTATTTTGATAACTGTACTTCCATGTTTATTTTATTTCCTTATAAGGATTTTGCTGCATAGTGTTAACTTTTTCCAGATCACCCACCTTCACAGTTCAGATTGCACACTGCTTGTAGAGTTCACCCCGCCCATTTGGTGGGACTTATTTGATCACTGTTTATTTTTTTATTTTTTTTATTTTTTTATTGTTTATTGTTTTTTGGTTGTTGCCCTATGCCTCCATACCCACACAGCGCAGTTACTATCACTCATTTCATTTGTTTTCTTTTTTGGCTGGGACCAATTTCAGGTAACTGCAGCAGTGCCCCCCTAGGTTTAGAATATCGATAGCGCGAGAGCCCTTCCATTGCATTAAATAATGGACATTGTAGAGAAATGTTCACTAATGCATTACAATTTAATTACACTCATTAGATTTTAGATGACTAAAATGAGTTTTAGTCGACTAAAATGTACTGGATATTTTAGTCAACTAAAACGTAGGATATTTTAGTCGACTAAAATGTACTAGAGATTTAATACGACTAAATACGACTAAAACTAAAACAATTGCAGAAGACTAAAATGGGACTAAAACTAAAATGCCATTTTAGTCCTAAGACTAAGGCCGCGTACACACGATTGATTAAACCGATCAGAACGGTCTGATGGACCGTTTTCATCGGTCCAAACCGATCGTGTGTGGGCGCCATCGGTTAAAAAAAAGCCAATTTGTCGACGCATGCTTGGAAGCATTGAACTTCGTTTTTTTCAGCACGTCGTTGTGTTTTACGTCACCGCGTTCTGACACGATCGTTTTTTTTAACCGATGGTGTGTAGTCACGACTGACCATCAGTCAGCTTTATCGGTTAACCTATGAAAACAGTCCATCAGACTAATGTCGCGTACACACAACCGTTTTTCATGACGAGAAAAATGCAATTTTTTAAATTGGTCATTAAAAACGATCGTGTGTAGGCTCCAGAGCATTTTTCTTGACGAGAAAACTGGGCATTAAAAATTTAGAACCTGCTCTATTTTTTCTCTACGTTTTTCACGTCGTCGTTTTTCTCGTCGTGTAAAATGGTCATGTGTAGGCTTTAAAATGAGCAGGGAAATTTGCATAATCAGCTCAAAGGGTGGCGCCATTCGAATGGAACTTCTACTTTATAGTGCCGTTGTACGTGTTGTACGTCACCGCGCTTTGCTCGAGCATTTTTTTTTTTCACCGTCACGTGTATGCAAGGCAGGCTTCACAAGAATCACGTCGAGAAAAACTTTGTTTTTTTCCATGACATTAACCACTTCCAGACCCGCTCATGTACATATACATCGGCATTTTAAAGATGGATATCTCGGTAACGGCAGCAGCTGCTGCCACAACCGAGGTATCCATCTTTAGTGCTAAGGGTCCTGTACACGATAACGGCGGTCTTCGCGGCGGATTCGCCGCGAGATCGCCGTTATCGGTGGCGGGAGAGGGGCCTCTCGCTGCTCTCCCGTGCCCTCCGCCGCTTACCGTTGCCGTCGGTAGCGGCGGAGGCAATCGGGACTGTTCGGCAGCTGACTGGGGTTGCGAGTGAGGGACAAATGTCCTTCACCCGTCCCCATAGCTCTGCTGGGCGGAAGTGACGTCAAAACGTCAGTCCTGCCCAGCGTCTTAAAGAAACATTTTTTTTTTTTTGTCATTTGAAAAAATGACAGTTTCAATTTGTTTTTTTTGTTTTTTTTTGCATTTAAGCCTAAATATGAGATCTGAGGTCTTTTTGACCCCAGATCTCATATTTAAGAGGACCTGTCATGCTTTTTTCTATTACAAGGGATGTTTACATTCCTTGTAATAGGAATAAAAGTGATCACATTTTTTTTTCAGTGTAAAAAGTAATAAAATAAATAATAATAAATGAATAAATAAGAAAACAAAAAAAAATGTTTTTAAAGCGCCCCGTCCCGACGAGCTCGCGTGCAGAAGCGAACACATAAGCGAGTAGCGCCTGCATATGAAAACGGTCTTCATATTACACAAGTGAGGTATCGCCGCGATCGTTAGAGCGAGAGAAATAATTCCAGCCCTAGACCTACTCTGTAACTCAACAAATGCAACCTATAGAATTTTTTAAACGTCGCCTATCGAGATTTTTAAGGGTAAAAGTTTGACGCCATGCCACGAGCGGGCGCAATTTTTAAGCGTGACATGTTGGGTATCATTTTACTCGGCGTAACATTATCTTTCACAATATATAAAAAAATTGGGCCACATTTATTGTTGTCTTATTTTTTAATTAAAAAAAGTGAATTTTTTCCAAAAAAAGTGCGCTTGTAAGACCGCTGCGCAAATACGGTGTGACAAAAAGTATTGCAATGACCACCATTTTATTCTCTAGGGTGTTAGAAAAAAATATATATAACGTTTGGGGGTTTTAAGTAATTTTCTAGCAGAAAAAAATGTTTTAGTCTTGCAAACACCAAATCTGAAAAACACCTAAGGTCTTTAAGTGGTTAAAAACGGTCGTGTGTACGCGGCATTAAAACTAAATCGAAATTTGCTGCCAAAATTAACACTGGCTCATAAGAATTTCAGCACCATAAAATTAAAAACCCTGGCAAGTCTGGTTGATGCATCCCAGAGCATCAAAATATCTGAAAGATTTCAACAAGAATGAAGAAAGTAGCTTCCATTCCCTATCTTCTGGTTCCCATTCCCCCTTCTTATACGATAAGGAATGATTCCTATTGCATTAACCTGACTGTTAATCTTAATGCTCAAATATTCTGTTCATATATGTTCCTTTTCCTATATCTAACTGTATATGTATCAAAAGTACTAGTTATATATTTGATACTTTAAAAATAAATAAATAATCAACAAAACCAACAAAAGAAATTGCCCCCCCCCCCCCCCAAAAAAAAATCAGCAAAAGATATGGATGTTAAAAATTCATGAAAGTACACCTGTTAATAAAAAATATATAATGAACTGCCTATATGCAGACAAGTCAGACAGCCAATTCATATCTGCAGAGCTTTAAAGTAGTTGTAAACCCTTACATATACCCAGTGAAGTGATTTAGTCTCAGGCGAGGCACAAAACTTCCTACATAACCTGTGCCTGTTTATCTGCAGCCCTCTCTTCCCTACATCCATTCAAAGTGCAGGATTTATACAGCTTGTCTGAGCTTTCAGAACACTCTGCAGAGCTCAGTAAGAGCTGATCAAAGGGAAGGAACACCCCCTCCCCTTTACACAGCACAAAGGAACAGAGCTGAAGCTCTCAATCACTGGCTGTGTGCTGGAGCTCCCTCCCATGTCACTTTCTTCTCTAGGTATTCGGGAGAACTTGACAGTAGTGACTCATGCAGATAGCAGAGTGACTAGGCAGCAAACAAGTGCTCTGGACTGAGACAAGTACACACTATAGAGGGATATGCTTTGCTCACATTTCATGTCTGAAGTTGAAAACTACTTTTGTAACAGTGCTGGCAGCTATCCCACCTCTTCTGCCTGCCCACACTTCCTATTGGCCAGTAAGGCCTCTCATCACAGTGATGCAATGGACACTTAGGAAGTGTTGAAGCTTTCAGATTAGAATACCCCAGAAATCTGCCCCTAGAATGTAATAAAGCAAGGATTGTATTACATTCAATGGGAAAAAAGTGCCACTGAATGCACATTACAAAATCATAGTTTCCAACAGAGCAGTATAACATGGAACTATTCTTTTAATAGAACTTAAATAATTATACTCATTATAAACTTAGGAGAACACAAATTAATCTCACTTAGAAGTGAGTTCAAACGATCAATGCTTGTTCTTAGTATATAATACTGCCCTATTATATTTACTCTTCAAAAGAGGGTGTGTGTAGAGTGTAGCATTATGCTGTGTGTGTATATAATGATCTCATCTCATTTTGTTAGGCAGAAAGACATGTCAGCCACATTTCTAGGTGAAAATATACTGGTAGAATGATTTGTGAATAGCAAGCAAGTAGTGTTTTTTGGGCAGCATGCTGTTCGATGATCTCAGCAAGTTAAATAATTTAAAAGGAATGTATAGTGGTTTAATATATATTTCTTTCATTTATATTTTTTTAGTCATGTAAATATGAAATACTGCATATGACTATGTTGCATTGTTTTTTTTATCCAGCAGGTGGAGTTCTAGGCTACTTTCCATATGTTTACCTGTCTATCCTGAAAAAATCCTGTTGTATACAAAGATCAGTAAAGCAAGAAGTGCAGAGGCTAGTTATAGATTGGGGTGGTTGCCATATGCCTGTAGTGTTGGTTGGATTTAAAGCGGGATGCACTGGATACCTTAGGCCTCGTACAGACGAGAGGACCGTTTCCAGCGGATAAATCCTCTGGCGGATTTGGATCTGATGGCTGTACACACCATCAGATCAAAATCCCCGCGGAATACATCCGACGATGACGCGGCGACGTGCGCGACCCTGGAAGGTAAATACTTCCACGCATGCGTCGAATCATTACGACGCATGCGAGGGATGGGAGCGGACGGACTGATCCGGTGAGTCTGTACAGACGACCGGATCAGTCCGCTGGACTGGATTCCAGCGGATAGATTTATTAGCATGCTAAGAAATTTTTATCCGCTGGGAATCCGTCGGCTGGATTTCTATCCGCTGGGAAATGTCCGCTAGGCCGTACACACGACCGGATCTATCTGCTGGAACTGATCCGCGGATCAATCCCAGCGGATAGATCCGGTCGTGTGTACGGGGCCTTAGAGTGGTTCTAAAGCCTAAACATTTAGGGCCAGATCCACGTAGCGGATCGTAATTTTAGTCCGGCCTAGCGTATCGTAGTAACGCTACGCCTTCGCAACTTTGAGAGGCAAGTGCTGTATTCACAAAGTACTTGCCTCTAAAGTTACGGACTAAAATTACGATCCGCTACGTGGATCTGAATTCAAATGTTAAGGATGTGGGCGTGTTTTTATGTTCATTTTACTTGACCCGACGTAAATGAATTTTTTTTTGAACGGTGCATGCGCCGTCCGTGGGGGTATCCCAGTGCGCATGCTCCAAATTAACCCCTCAACAAGCCAATGCTTTCGACGTGAACGTAATTCTACGCAAAGCCCTATTCGCGAACGACTTACGCAAACGACGTAAAATTTTCAAAATTCGACGCGGGAACAACGTCCATACTTAACATGAATACTTTTTCAAGGCACTGTATATACACAATGTGGGTTATTTACAAAAGGCAAATCCACTTTACGCTACAAGTGCACTTTCAAGTGCAGTCGCTGTAGATCTGAGGGGGAGATCTGAAATGAGGGGAAGCTCTGCTGATTTTATCATCCAATCATGTGCAAGCTAAAATGCTGATTTTTATTTTCCTTGCATGTCCCCCTCAGATCTACAGCGACTGTACTTCCAAGTGCACTTTCAGTGCAAAGTGGATTTGTCTTTTGTAAATAACCCCCAATGTAGTGTAGAGTCCTGGCTCATTCCTAACATCTGTAAGAATCTGGAGTCGAATGCTGGTAACAATGCAACTCTTGTGCGCATATGCAGAACAAAATAACGACTGTGAGGCCCCATACTCACGAGCAAACATGTCTGCTGAAACTGGCCCGCAGGCCAGTTTCAGCAGACATGTTTGGTCGTGTGTGGGCGCGAGCGGGCCGAATTCCAGCAAACATTTGCCCGCCGGGCCTTTTCCCAGCAGACAAATATTCCTGGACTTGTTTTAAAACAGTCCGCTGGAATTCTGCCCGCTCGGACATGTACGGTCGTCAGTACAGACCTACCGTACATGTCCAGGCGCCCGCCGTCCCTCGCATGCGTCGAATGACTTCGACGCATGCGTGGAAGCATTTTAAAGGCGGGCCGCCCACGTCGCCGCGTCATTGTCGCGGCGACACCGCGTCATCGACGCGGCGACACCGCGGACACGCCCCGCGTATTGTTTACGCGCGGACTTCTGTACGATGGTGTGTACAACCATCGTACAGAAGCCCTCTGGCAGACATGTATGGTGAAAACGGTCCGACGGACCGCTTTCACCATACATGTTTGGTCGTGAGTACCCGGCCTGAGCCTAAACTTGATAAATTTATTCAAATACATTATAACATCTTTAAATATATTCTGAATTGCTCATGTCAATAGTGATGCAGGACATTATACAGTTAGCTGAGTGCAACCCTAAGCTGAACTAACATTTCTCCTTTTATGTCTATTCTCTTCAGCCTGGTTCTCTGTGTATGCAGTTTCTGTTGTCTTGGAGTCATAGGGATGTAGCGCTACCCCAGCAGGAGCCGCTGGTATTTTGCCCAGGTCTTCCCCACTTTTACTCCACAGCCAGGCACAAGGTAGCTTCACACAGAAAGGTGCACACACTCACGTCAGCTCGTTACTCCAATGACCTGTCTAGGGGGTTTATTTTTGTTGTTTTATTGGAGAACTTGGATAGGGTAAGAGATATAGCGGGATACTTCAAAATGTAAATATTCACACAGAGGACTTTAACTTCCTATTCTAGTGAAACTTGGCTGAAGCCCTTGCAGAAGGCAGGTAAAAACTTTTCCACAGCAGCAGCAAACTTATTCCAGTCCTGGACAAAGCTCTAAGAACACTAGCCAGTGTTGAATGAATGAATGAATGAAAAACTTATAAAGCGCGGCGCATGCGAACTGAATCGCTTCTGGGCGCTAGTTGTTCATGTCTCATGACATCAAAAGAGCAGAGTTTTGATCTGTCTTCTGAAAGTCAGGTGGTTTTCCTCCAACCGAATGCTGGTTGGTAAAGCGTTCCATAGTCTAGGACCCTGAAAAGCAAACCTTCTTTCTCCTTTGGACTTGTATTTGGTTTTTGGTACCCTGACCAGATTTTGGTCGGTGGATCGCAGAACGCGATTCGAATTGTGAGGTTCTATCTTGTCGCAAAGATATTGCGGAGCCTTCCCATGGATGCACTTATGTGTCAGGCAGAGTGATTTAAATGCAATTCTGTCTTTTACTGGCAGCCAGTGAAGGGTTCTCAGTGAAGGTGAGATTGATTCCCATTTTTTTTTTCCCAGTCACCAGTCTGGCGGCCGTATTCTGAAAGATTTCAACAAGAATGAAGAAAGTAGCTTCTATTCCCTATCTTCTGGTTCCCATTCCCCCTTCTTATACGATAAGGAATGATTCCTATTGCATTAACCTGACTGTTAATCTTAATGCTCAAATATTCTGTTCATATATGTTCCTTTTCCTATATCTAACTGTATATGTATCAAAAGTACTAGTTATATATTTGATACTTTAAAAATAAATAAATAATCAACAAAACCAACAAAAGAAATTGCCCCCCCCCCCCCAAAAAAAAATCAGCAAAAGATATGGATGTTAAAAATTCATGAAAGTACACCTGTTAATAAAAAATATATAATGAACTGCCTATATGCAGACAAGTCAGACAGCCAATTCATATCTGCAGAGCTTTAAAGTAGTTGTAAACCCTTACATATACCCAGTGAAGTGATTAGTCTCAGGCGAGGCACAAAACTTCCTACATAACCTGTGCCTGTTTATCTGCAGCCCTCTCTTCCCTACATCCATTCAAAGTGCAGGATTTATACAGCTTGTCTGAGCTTTCAGAACACTCTGCAGAGCTCAGTAAGAGCTGATCAAAGGGAAGGAACACCCCCTCCCCTTTACACAGCACAAAGGAACAGAGCTGAAGCTCTCAATCACTGGCTGTGTGCTGGAGCTCCCTCCCATGTCACTTTCTTCTCTAGGTATTCGGGAGAACTTGACAGTAGTGACTCATGCAGATAGCAGAGTGACTAGGCAGCAAACAAGTGCTCTGGACTGAGACAAGTACACACTATAGAGGGATATGCTTTGCTCACATTTCATGTCTGAAGTTGAAAACTACTTTTGTAACAGTGCTGGCAGCTATCCCACCTCTTCTGCCTGCCCACACTTCCTATTGGCCAGTAAGGCCTCTCATCACAGTGATGCAATGGACACTTAGGAAGTGTTGAAGCTTTCAGATTAGAATACCCCAGAAATCTGCCCCTAGAATGTAATAAAGCAAGGATTGTATTACATTCAATGGGAAAAAAGTGCCACTGAATGCACATTACAAAATCATAGTTTCCAACAGAGCAGTATAACATGGAACTATTCTTTTAATAGAACTTAAATAATTATACTCATTATAAACTTAGGAGAACACAAATTAATCTCACTTAGAAGTGAGTTCAAACGATCAATGCTTGTTCTTAGTATATAATACTGCCCTATTATATTTACTCTTCAAAAGAGGGTGTGTGTAGAGTGTAGCATTATGCTGTGTGTGTATATAATGATCTCATCTCATTTTGTTAGGCAGAAAGACATGTCAGCCACATTTCTAGGTGAAAATATACTGGTAGAATGATTTGTGAATAGCAAGCAAGTAGTGTTTTTTGGGCAGCATGCTGTTCGATGATCTCAGCAAGTTAAATAATTTAAAAGGAATGTATAGTGGTTTAATATATATTTCTTTCATTTATATTTTTTTAGTCATGTAAATATGAAATACTGCATATGACTATGTTGCATTGTTTTTTTTATCCAGCAGGTGGAGTTCTAGGCTACTTTCCATATGTTTACCTGTCTATCCTGAAAAAATCCTGTTGTATACAAAGATCAGTAAAGCAAGAAGTGCAGAGGCTAGTTATAGATTGGGGTGGTTGCCATATGCCTGTAGTGTTGGTTGGATTTAAAGCGGGATGCACTGGATACCTTAGGCCTCGTACAGACGAGAGGACCGTTTCCAGCGGATAAATCCTCTGGCGGATTTGGATCTGATGGCTGTACACACCATCAGATCAAAATCCCCGCGGAATACATCCGACGATGACGCGGCGACGTGCGCGACCCTGGAAGGTAAATACTTCCACGCATGCGTCGAATCATTACGACGCATGCGAGGGATGGGAGCGGACGGACTGATCCGGTGAGTCTGTACAGACGACCGGATCAGTCCGCTGGACTGGATTCCAGCGGATAGATTTATTAGCATGCTAAGAAATTTTTATCCGCTGGGAATCCGTCGGCTGGATTTCTATCCGCTGGGAAATGTCCGCTAGGCCGTACACACGACCGGATCTATCTGCTGGAACTGATCCGCGGATCAATCCCAGCGGATAGATCCGGTCGTGTGTACGGGGCCTTAGAGTGGTTCTAAAGCCTAAACATTTAGGGCCAGATCCACGTAGCGGATCGTAATTTTAGTCCGGCCTAGCGTATCGTAGTAACGCTACGCCTTCGCAACTTTGAGAGGCAAGTGCTGTATTCACAAAGTACTTGCCTCTAAAGTTACGGACTAAAATTACGATCCGCTACGTGGATCTGAATTCAAATGTTAAGGATGTGGGCGTGTTTTTATGTTCATTTTACTTGACCCGACGTAAATGAATTTTTTTTTGAACGGTGCATGCGCCGTCCGTGGGGGTATCCCAGTGCGCATGCTCCAAATTAACCCCTCAACAAGCCAATGCTTTCGACGTGAACGTAATTCTACGCAAAGCCCTATTCGCGAACGACTTACGCAAACGACGTAAAATTTTCAAAATTCGACGCGGGAACAACGTCCATACTTAACATGAATACTTTTTCAAGGCACTGTATATACACAATGTGGGTTATTTACAAAAGGCAAATCCACTTTACGCTACAAGTGCACTTTCAAGTGCAGTCGCTGTAGATCTGAGGGGGAGATCTGAAATGAGGGGAAGCTCTGCTGATTTTATCATCCAATCATGTGCAAGCTAAAATGCTGATTTTTATTTTCCTTGCATGTCCCCCTCAGATCTACAGCGACTGTACTTCCAAGTGCACTTTCAGTGCAAAGTGGATTTGTCTTTTGTAAATAACCCCCAATGTAGTGTAGAGTCCTGGCTCATTCCTAACATCTGTAAGAATCTGGAGTCGAATGCTGGTAACAATGCAACTCTTGTGCGCATATGCAGAACAAAATAACGACTGTGAGCCTAAACTTGATAAATTTATTCAAATACATTATAACATCTTTAAATATATTCTGAATTGCTCATGTCAATAGTGATGCAGGACATTATACAGTTAGCTGAGTGCAACCCTAAGCTGAACTAACATTTCTCCTTTTATGTCTATTCTCTTCAGCCTGGTTCTCTGTGTATGCAGTTTCTGTTGTCTTGGAGTCATAGGGATGTAGCGCTACCCCAGCAGGAGCCGCTGGTATTTTGCCCAGGTCTTCCCCACTTTTACTCCACAGCCAGGCACAAGGTAGCTTCACACAGAAAGGTGCACACACTCACGTCAGCTCGTTACTCCAATGACCTGTCTAGGGGGTTTATTTTTGTTGTTTTATTGGAGAACTTGGATAGGGTAAGAGATATAGCGGGATACTTCAAAATGTAAATATTCACACAGAGGACTTTAACTTCCTATTCTAGTGAAACTTGGCTGAAGCCCTTGCAGAAGGCAGGTAAAAACTTTTCCACAGCAGCAGCAAACTTATTCCAGTCCTGGACAAAGCTCTAAGAACACTAGCCAGTGTTGAATGAATGAATGAATGAAAAACTTATAAAGCGCGGCGCATGCGAACTGAATCGCTTCTGGGCGCTAGTTGTTCATGTCTCATGACATCAAAAGAGCAGAGTTTTGATCTGTCTTCTGAAAGTCAGGTGGTTTTCCTCCAACCGAATGCTGGTTGGTAAAGCGTTCCATAGTCTAGGACCCTGAAAAGCAAACCTTCTTTCTCCTTTGGACTTGTATTTGGTTTTTGGTACCCTGACCAGATTTTGGTCGGTGGATCGCAGAACGCGATTCGAATTGTGAGGTTCTATCTTGTCGCAAAGATATTGCGGAGCCTTCCCATGGATGCACTTATGTGTCAGGCAGAGTGATTTAAATGCAATTCTGTCTTTTACTGGCAGCCAGTGAAGGGTTCTCAGTGAAGGTGAGATTGATTCCCATTTTTTTTTTCCCAGTCACCAGTCTGGCGGCCGTATTCTGAACGACTTGCAGACGGGAGATTTGGTACTTTGGGAGTCCGAGGTACAGGGCGTTAGCATAGTCCAGTCTGGAATTCACGATTGTTCCCACCACGACTGCTACGTCTTTTTTGGGGATAAATGGAATAAGTCTGCGTAGTAGGCGCAACAGATGGTGCGCTCCGCTGACTACTGACCCTATTTGTGCGTCCATTGTCATGAAGGTGTCGAAGATGACCCCAAGACTTTTGACTTTGGAGCTAGGGGTGATGATTTGGCCCAGAATGGGCAGGGGTGTCCAGGTTGTTGCCAGTTGACTCTTTCGGCTGGCGTGAAACATAAGGAGTTCTGTTTTTGAACTGTTGAGTTTAAGATAACTCTTTGTCATCCAGTTTTCTATCAAAGAGAGACATTTCTCTAAACTGGGATGATGATCCTTTTTGTTGCAGATGCGAAAATACAGTTGCGTATCGTCTGCATAAGAGTGATAGAGTAGTTCTTGGCTACTGATAATATCAAAGAGAGGGCGAAGATAGATGTTGAAAAGCACCGGTGACAGGGGGGATCCTTGGGGGACTCCACATGACACCGTGCGCTTTTCCGACGTGAAAGAACCCAATTTAACTGTTTGTGATCGGTTTTCAAGAAAGGAAGAAAACCATGGTAAATCACCTTCTGCGACTTCTGCTACCTTGGCTAGTCGCATCAGTAACAGTTTGTGGTCTACCGTGTCAAAGGCTGCGCTTAGGTCCAGCAGAACCAGGAGACAAGATTCTCCTTCGTCTGCGGCCTCGAGGGCATCGTCCCATATTTTGAGTAAGGCCGTTTCTGTCCCGTGTCCGGGACGGAAGCCTGATTGTAATGGATCCAGTAGATTGTGGGTATCTAGATGCTGTTGCAGCTGTTGTACCACTACTTTCTCCATTATCTTGGAGAGAACATTTAGGCCTGTTATGGGATCCAGGTTAGGTTTTTTCAAGATGGGCTGGATTGTGCCCTCTTTCAACAGGGATGGCACTGTGCCTTCCTTAAATGACTGGTTTATAAGCTGTGTGATGGGTGGTGCCAGGATGTCGGCACATTCCTTCAGCAGTTTGGTGGGGATGATATCATTGGGCGATGTGCTGTTCCGCAAAGCACCAATGATATTTTTTGTGGTATCGATGGAGATCGGTTCCAGAGTGAACTTTGTTGATTGTAGAGCGTTTCTGTCGGTGTTTTGTGGTTGATTGACGGTGGGGTTGAGGGGGGTATTGTTTTGCAAGATGCTTTCCCGGATTCTTTCAATTTTGTTGATGAAGAAATCCGATAGTTCATTACAGAACTCTTGGGTGTCTGAGTTGGGGACTTCAAGACATCCTGGATTCATGGTCTGGGTGACCATCTTGAAGAGTTCGCGGGGGCGGTTTAGGGCGCTGTTAATCGCCATAGAAAAATGATGTTTCTTGGCTTTGAAGATTTCTTTATGATATCGTGTTGTTATTGCCTTGTAGATGATGAGGTTATCCTCTGCAGGGCTTCTTTTCCAGGCGGCTTCCGCCCTTCTGCGCTCTTGCTTCAGAAGCGACAGCTGGTTGTTGAACCAGCCAGACTTTCTTTTTCGGATGCAGGCTTTGCGTTTCGGTGCTACTAAATCGGCTGACTGTAGCAGGGCTGCGTTTATGGCATCCAGTGTATCTGCGGCTGTTTGATGTGGATGGATTGTTTTGATTCTGTTTCCCAAGGTAGATTTAAAGAGTTCCGAATGGAGCTTCTTCTGAGATCTAGCCCAGTGTATTGTCACCGGCTTGGGTGCTTTTGTCACTGGGGGAATTTTGGAGATTATGAAATTGATTGCATGGTGGTCTGTCCATGGCAATGGTTCATTTTCTAAAATGCTTATTTTCAGATTTTGTCTGAAAATTAGGTCGAGTGTGTGACCTGAAGCATGTGTTGGCCCGCATATAAGTTGCTGTAGCCCTAATCCCTCCAGGTGATCGATGCAGGCGTCCGCAATGGGATCCTGTGCGGAGTTGGCCCACAGATTAAAGTCCCCGAGCAGCAAAAGGTGTTTGCTGTTAAGGGTATAAGTGGATATAAACTCCGTTAAAGATGGCAAAAACTGCGATTTTGTTGCAGTCGTCTGAGAGCCAGCTTTCTGTAATAAAGAGGCAGTCTAGATCGTTTTGTAGTAAGAAATCGTGGATTTCTAATCGGTGTTTTACTGCCGATCTTGTGTTGATCAAAGCACATGATATGTGCTTGAGCTGGGTTAAATAGTTTACATTTTTGATGGTCGATCGTCGATCGAATCTCAAAAGTTGCTCTATTTTTAAGGCCTTTTTGGTGACGGCTGGTAATGATGTTGCGAATTGTCTCAGACCCCGAATAGAGTCCGCAGAGTATCGCAGATTAGCCATTGTCGCCAGTCACATTGTCGTCAGTCTTTCCTAATTGCGGCGGCCGCGAATGAGGCCTGGTCTGGCGCAGATGCAGGAAGAGCCGCGAGACGCCGGACGTGATGGGTGGAAGACTGTCCAAGTGAGCCGTCACTCGTTGAGTCTTCTCTCCCCGATTGGTCCAGAGGAAGGCGAAAAACCCCAGGCGTGCTGTGCCAATCTGCAGCGATCGGGGGAAAAAATTCCTTCCTGACCCCTTAACGGCGATCGGTGCAACCCTGGATCAATTGGCTAGGGGGGTGTGGGGGGGGTCTTAGTCCTGTTTTTTTGAGCTGTGTCTGCAGCACCTGAGAGCTGGGAGGACCCTGCCTGGCTGCACTATCCCTGGGGAGAGCCGACTCGTTTGAGAGCGTCCTGCTCTCACTATCCCTGGGGTGAGCAGACTAAGATGAGAGCGTCTGCTGCACCGCTGAATCTATATAGCAAGAGTTCCAACTTTATTAGCTGCAAGCTTGTTCTGGATCAGTGATTGAAAAAAATAAAATAAAAAAATAATGAAGACTCCTGCCTTACCTCCTGTTTCAAACTCCTGGTTTTTAACTCCGGCACTTTTGATCAAAGAATGCACTTCTGATCAGAGAGTCCACATGTGAAGCCACCATCTTTGGGAGCCAGCTCCTCTGGGAGCTTGTACAGCCACTTTATACTCACCTGTGAAGACCTGTGAACAAACACACACCTGTGAACAATTAAACCCTCCCCTTAATTAGCAGAAAGGAAAAAGGGAAAAAAAAAAAAAGTGTTCTCTTTTTACTGGACCTTCAGCTGACTTAGGGCACAAGAGGGGATAACTGTCTAAGGATCCTTAGGGTGTCTGTACTCACAAGGCTCCTGAAGCACCACTGGCAGCCTTCTCTTTCCGTAATACCAGACCAGATGTACTATAGACTCTACCTCTGTCAACTATGGTAGGACCTGGGTCAGCCACACAGACTTCATGCCCTCATGTCATCCACCTGAAGCTACATGGCAGCAAGTGCTAGGGGAAGCAGAGTCTCTCCCCCAGCCTGGTGCAGTCCTCTTCTAGAAAAGACCAAGAGCCAATGTGCTCCAAGAATATAAATACAGGCACCCAGCATGCATAGGGGCACCTCCCCTTGTAATTAGCCAGGGCTGTATGAATACTCATGCTCCCATCTGTATGGTTTCCACCTACTAACCAGCACTTTTCATAGTTGCTAGGACTAAGGATGAGCTCCAGCGTGTTCGCATAGAACACGTGCGGAGCCCGCCAGGAAGTCGTCACCCGCACTGCGCTAATAACAGCCAGGGAGACATTTCCCGATGCTCGGCTGCAGAGATCGGGAAATGTCTCCCTGACTGTGATTAGCGCAGCGCGGGTGACGACTTCCTGGCGGGCTCCGCACGTGTTCTATGCGAACACGCCGGAGCTCATCCTTAGCTAGGACACAGCAAGACAGCATCAGCAGCACCAGAGCACATTGAGCAGACTACGCTAGCCGATCACTTCTCTCTGTTAAAGAGGAAGTAAACCCTGATGGGTTTTACTTCCTCTTTGTTTTCCTGCAAAGGTAAAGCATAATGGGCTACTATGCATCGCATAGTAGCCCATTATGTGACACTTACCTGCAGGAGAAGCCCACAATGTCGCATCTTCCTCGCTGGCAGTAAGCGTCCATTCTTCACCCCTCTTCCTTCTGGGGTCGCGAACTCCGGCTCTGTGACTGGCCGGAGTTATGTGACGTCAGTCATGGCATGACCCGAGCTAGAAATGGCACAGCATGCCCTTTCTAACTCCGACACATGCGCAGGAGAAATCGATGTATGGCGATTTGTAATTATCTCCTAAACCGTGTAACCATATTTCCAGCACCTACAGGTAAGCCTTAATCTAGGCTTACCTGTAGGTGAAAGTGGTATGTAAGGGTTTACAACCACTTTAAGACAGCAATTACATTTACGTAGTTGTCTCCCTATTAAGAAGAGAAACCAAAAACAAATATACATTTATCCTAGCACCTACCTAGGAGGGCGTTACAAGGAACATAAATTATTTGCAGTGCTTTATTGTTTGAGAGATTTAACTTACCAAAAGGCCTGCGATGAAAGAAATGAATGGGTGATTGAGTTCTTATGCAAAGTGGTACATAACATTGCACTTAAACTGCTATGCTAAAAGTCCCGCAAAGAGGGGGATGACTTTTTTTTTTAAAGCTTTTTTTTTAAGGTTTATATTGTCAATGAATTAAATATGTGCCTCCTTTTATATTTAATTCTCAGCATCACTGTAATTGTTGAAGTATCAAGGTCTTTGCAGGTATTTCATCATTGACTCATCTCCATTCCCTGCACATCCCACACCTTTTATCTTCAGATCAGATGCCTAAAATGCAACAGTGACGGTGCTGGACTTGGAAAAGAAAGTAGCACTGCCCTGCCGTGTATCATAGCATCACATCACATCACATCATAGCTCCCAACTGTCCCTGATTTTGAAGGAATGTCCCTCATTCGGAACAAAGTCCCTCTATCCTCCTCATTTGTCCCTCATTTTGGTCTGGTCTATATAGTCAGGGGAGGGCTGGCAGGGGGGCAGTGTGGAAATCTCCCCCCGGGCTGGTGACACTATGCACAGCCACCGGCCACCACTACCAAATGCTGTTTTTGCAGAGCAGGAATATGCCTGCTGGAGCTTTGTTAACACAGGTCACGGCCGCTGCTCACCTCCCACTGTGAAGCCATGCCTGTGTCAGCTCCGAGGTAGATGGCTGCAGAGCTGAGCTATGTCTTGTCTCACACATAGCTCAGCCTCAGCGCACACCAGCGCTGACATCCCCTTCTCTCTCTGCACAGACACAAGGAAAGATAGAGCTCATCTGCTCCTTCTCCTTCTGAGTCTGCCCTGCCCACACTCCCCGGGCATGTGTGGGCACTGGACAGGAAGTTTGAACCCAAAAAAGCATCAGACAGCCTGCCTGCGCCTCAGCCTCCATCCTGGAAAGCTCACCCTCTCTAGTCTCTCCTGATTCCCAGTGTATAAAAAGGGGTGCTCTGTGGACTTTGTTAAAGGGGAGGGGGGCAGTCTTTGGTGAGCAGAGACCCTCTTTACACAATAGTCCACAGCATGCACCCTTAAATTAAGTTTCCCAGAACACCCCTTACATCAGATCTGAGGTATATGGGGTCTGTGCGGACTCTGATGTAAGGGGAGGCCTCTGTGTGGACTCTATTGTAAGGGGAGGCCTCTGTGCGGACTCTGATGTAAGGGGAGGCCTCTGTGCGGACTCTGATGTAAGGGGAGGCCTCTGCGTGGACTCTGATGTAAGGGGAGGCCTCTGCGCGGACTCTGATGTAAGGGGATGCCTTTGTGCGGACTCTGATGTAAGGGGAGGCCTCTGTGCGGACTCTTGTGATCATGAAAAATATGACTGTTTTCCTCGATCCATCACTTTTCCACGCTCTATGGGCCATTTGACTGAACTTGCCCCCCAGGCCTAAGGCTGCCACCCCTCACCTGTATATAGTTGTATAAAAATGCAGTATTTATCTATCAAAAAGTGTTTTACAGTGCTAAACATTTCATCCAATTTCTAAATTGCTGCATTTGTAAATTCCAAAAGCCAATATAAAGGAATAGTAGTGAAAGAAAAACTTGTGGGTTTAACTAATATTTTTTTTGTATAATTCTCCTTTAAGGGGTGGGCATGGCAGGGTGTGTGTCAAATGCCTGCATACTTTTGCTAAGAGGGGTCCCTCATTCCATCTCAGAAAGTTGGGAGGTATAATACGTGTATATACAGTGCTGTGAAAAGGTAATTGCCCCTTCCATGCTGAATCATGAATGAACTGTGTTAAACCACAATTTTTCGGAAAGCTGAGTTACATTTAATTTGCAACACCCAGGCCTGATTACTGCCAGACCTGTTGAATCAAGAAATCACATAAATAGAAGCTGTCTGACAAAGTGAAGCACGCTAACAGATCACAAAAAGCCACACATCATGCCACAATCTAAAAAAGTTCAAGAACAGATTAGAAACATGTATCGGTCTAGGAAGGGTTTTAAAGTCATTGGCTTTGGAACTCCAGTGAACCACAAATGGAGATAACTTGGAACAGCAGTGGTGAACCTTCTCAGGAGTGGCCGACCTACAAAAATTACTCCAAGAGCATGTGGACGACTCATGCAGGAGGTCATAAAAGAACCCAGAACATCATCTAAATAACTGCAAGCCTCACTTGCCTCAGGTAAGATCAGTGTTCATGATTCAACAATAAGAAAGAGACTGGGCAAAAATGGCATCCATGGGAGAGTACAGTATACAGCGTTTTGTATCGGCAGTGATATGGGGAGTTCCCATCGTGTTCCCGAAACAAAATCTAGCTGGGCCAAGCGTTTTTCAGCCCTTCAAAGGCAGCTTTTTATTTCTATGAATGAACACAAGGCTTCCCCTGTCTGGCAATGGTGGCGATCGTGTCGCTATCCACATGTGTTAGTGAAGGAAATAGTTTGTTTGGACCAGGTTCATCCAGTTTAATCCAAACTAACGTTATATGAGACCTGGAGTTGGGCTTTGAATTCCTTCGGCTCCGTTCACACCTGAGCTATTTTTTGCTTGAAGCGTGTAACTCTAAAACGTTCAACAAGCCTAATCCTATTCATTTCAATGGCCCTTGTTCACATATGGCGCGTTAAGTCACCTAAAGCAAAACGCCCGAAGTTTAAAAAAGTACATGAGCTTCTTTTTGGCAGATTAAAAGCATTTTTGGCCCCATATACTTCAATAGAAGCGCCTGACTTGAGTGTTTTACAAGTGTTTTTTGCTCATTTTCTGCTCAAACAGCAACTCTCCACCCCTAATTTCCTCCCCCTCTCCTCCCCCTAGTGCTTTCTATTGGCTAAACAAAAATGCCTGAAGCTGTTAAACACTTGTAACACACTTCTAAAATGCTTTAAAAATGCTTGTAAAAGGCTGTAAAAATGCTTTAAAAAAATGCCTGAAAAATGGCAGTAAATCGCTACACCATGGTGTAAATGGAGCAGTAGCAGCTGGTGCTAAACTTATTTTTGGGGGGGGGCGGGCAGCAAACAAACCCCCCCCCCCAGGTCAGCCCACACTCAGCCTCTCCACAGTGGCAGTCAAACCCCCCCCCCCCGCCCCCTCACTCGCACTGACCCCTCCACGGCTTTCTTGACTTCTCCTCACGGCCAACCCGATCCATCTCCTATCCTAAATGGTCGGGAGGAAGGAAAAGCCGGTAAGACAAAAGCGAGTATTAATTTGCTATAGTCACAAGTGGGTGGGCTCGGGGCGCACTGTGCCCTGAGCCTAACCTTTTTCAAGTCAATTAGAGCCTCCAGCTCTAGTCATGTGGCTTGTAAAAAAAAATGAACTCATACAAATGTATGAGTCTGGTACCCTGCAGGAGGGCGGCCCCCCTGGCGCCCTGCAGGGGGGGCAGTGCCCCTGTGGCCCTAATGGACCGGCCACTCCTGGAATGGAGCCTCATGGTCAGAGGACACACCAGTATCGTTACTGAGAACTTTGGAAGTCTTGGAGGTAGTGAAAATGTTAGGAATCCTGGAAGACCTGGCAAGGATCCTGTGCATCCTGGCAAGGGTCCTGCAAGTACTGTAAGTGACACTGCTCTGAAAACCATTGGACACTCACTTCCAGCATTAAAGGACTAAAAACACTGGACACTAATAGCTGGATTCACGTAGATGTGCCTAACTTTAGGCGGGTGTAGCACATCTCATATACGCTACGCTGCCGTAAGTTAGAGAGGCAAGTGCTGTATTCACAAAGCACTTGCGTCCTAAGTTACGGCGGCGTAGCGTAAATGTGCCGGCGTAAGCGCACCCAATTCAAATTGTGAAGAGGTGGGCGTGTTTTATGTAAATAAAGCATGACCCCACGTAAATGATGTTTTGAACGAACGGCGCATGCGCTGTCCGTGGACGTATCCCAGTGCGCATGCGTCGGATAGAATGCCTAAGATACGTCGAACACTGCCTACGACGTGAACGTAACTTACGCACAGCCCTATTCACGTACGACTTACGTAAACAACGTAAAAAGATACGCTTGTTCCGACGTCCATACCTTGCATGGGCTGCGCCACCTAGAGAGCAGCTTTATCTTTACGCCGGCGTATGTCTTACGTAAACGGCGTAAATAATTGCGACGGTCGTACGTACGTTCGTGAATAGGCGTATCTCGCTGATTTACATATTCTAGGCGTAAATCAGCGTACATGCCCCTAGCGGCCAGAGTAAATAGACAGCTAAGATACAACGGCGTAGGAAGACTTACGCCGCTCGTATCTTAGCAACATGTAAGCGTATCTCAGTTTGAGCATACGCTTAATGTTACGATGGCGCGGATTCGGAGTTACGATGGCGTACCTACTGATACGCCGTCGTAACTGTACCTGAATCCGGCTATAAAATGTTTTAAATTGGTCCACACCACTACTAGGAAATAGTAGTAAAAAACACTGGATGGGTGAATGTGGACAAGGCTGAAAGTGTCCCTCCTAAATGCAGACTACAGAGAAGGTGTACATTTTAATGGGGACCTGATAGTTAACTGGAGAACAGTTGCAGTGCAAATGGTGTACATTCATCCCTAAGAGTAAAGGCCCACCTTAAGGTCGAGAATTTCACCACGACAGTCTCAGCCTTGTCCCAGGGCATTGATGAAGACGGCACAAAGCAAGGGTACCCCATGTGTAGTAAAGAGGCCCTGTACAAGGTGCCTGGCGTAGCTCAGAATTTTCCACCCTAGGTAGGCCTCCTATGTTATCTACACTTGGTGCCCAACGAAGAGGGGAACATGGAAGAGGTACCACCCACCTACTCTTACCGGCTATTTTCTGGAAAATTGGAACTTTTAAAGGTAAATTACACATGGAGTTAAACTTTAAGCACCAGCCTTTGAAGTAGTACTTTGACTCTATGACTTTGCTGAGCTTGCATCACCTGCCGGGGGCACCATAGAACAGGAACCTTCATAGCAGGATCACTGGGTATTATTTCAGTAAAAAATTCAGATATACAGATATAGATGATTTCTGAAAGTGCATTAACATGTTAAAGCCTACAGGATATGAGATTTGAGAGAATTACATATACTTTTAATATGAATAGTATAAATAACACTTTCAGTATGATTACTTTTTTATAAGTACATAAAACAATCTAGATGTGCATTTTACAGTGGTAATGAAAAAAGAAATAAAAATGGACAAATGTCCATAGTAGCTGCCGTTATTGTCTTTACTCAGAACTTCTGTCATCATGCCTCTCAGTTACTGTACCCGTTCTCAAGTATAGAGATTCCTTCTCTGTTAGAGCTAAAACTTTCTAGATACTTCTCAGGGAGTGGTAAAGCTGAACAACTGTAATACCCATCACTTCAATGAGTGACGAAGGATTGAAACGCAGTTTGTCTAAGCGTCATGGAACAAAAATAACAACTAGACAATTACAGCCCTGATCAAAAGAAATGCCGTAAGAAAGATGATATATCATTTGCAATACACATTTATCATAACAATTATATGTAGCCTTGAAAATGTAATACCAAACCTTTAATACCATTCTAGATAGCACTAATGCAGTCCCAAATGTCTGCATTGTGTATGTTGTGCATTTATTGTGTATATTGTGGGGTTTAAAATAATCAGTCCTGTCAAATATGCTTAGAAGTGTTATTGAGTTTTGGTAGTGCCTGCTGTTTATCACAAATAGAATTCATAAAGACCTTTCACCCTTATTTCAATTTCTGTCTCTTGCTCTCGCACTTTACAACCCACTCTCTCTCTCTCTCTCTCTTCTCAGGGTATGCAGTTTTTATGGTAAAAGCAGTATCTGGTTGCATGGCACGACCAGGATGAGAAGTGTATCAATGCTGTAAAGTGTGTCCTCTCAGGGTGCCTCTTCCTAGAAGCAAAAGGTACAAAGGGCTTCCAAATTTATCACCTGTGGACAAGGGTCCTAAATCACTATGCAAGGAAGAGGAGATCATCTGCCAGACCAAATCCAATCTCCATATTGCCACTTTGATTACAGGGTTGCGGCCAGTAAATTTACTGACAGTTTGTAAAAATCTGTGTTTTTTTTTACAACTGCCAGTAAATATCAGGGGCTGATAATTTCATGCTTTTTAAGAGTAAATTAAGCGAATTTCTTTTTTTTATAGGTATTGCTAATGTTTCTGTAGCGCTACCCCCTCAGGAGCCGCTGGTTAGATTGGGATCGGCATAGTTATGTTACCTCTGTGATGTGTCTAGGGGTAATGACAATGATGAGAGCAATGACGGAATGTCCAGACAATTGGTTGACGTTTTCTGTGCCTTTATTTCGGGTCAAACATGACCAACAGTCAACATGAGGTAGATAGGATAGGTTGGTGAAAAGGAGAGAACTTTGCAGATTCAGGCTATGGATAGAAGAAGCAGTCCTGCCTCCAATGATTATGCTTGTTTCGTCGCCACTCCAGTCGGAGGGGGTATAGTGCCCCTGGACAGGTCCCTCTCACAGACCTGGCAGCCAGGGCATCACTCGGAACCACTGAGAAGGAACAAGTCTCTGCCACGACTTGGCTCTAATAGAATTAGGATTAGTAAAGAGCCTCTGCCACCGGCCCAGTACTCAGGAACATGGATAGTAGAGCGAATCCTTTCAGTCAATAATTTGCCTGAATCTCCCTCAGGTAGATTTCCTATATTTGGGGCCACCGACTAGCAGTTTGCAGCATACAACCTGCCAGTGTACGGTCACCCAGATCCCCGATGGTTTTGTCTGAGTCCTATTGGATCACCTGCCTCCGGGGTCACCTCAGACCGACTCCCCACCGAACAGCACAACTCGCTTGGGATCTTCTTAATAGAGGTGGGGGACCCAGAAAGTCACTGGGGCCCCTTGGCAGCATCAGTTGCCCCGGGCCATGAGGAAGGCCATATTGCCAGGGCGCGTGATGTGTGCACACCCTAAAGGTGGGTGCCGCACCTGGAACCAGGAACCCGCGAAGAACCACAAAAAATGGTGTCCGCCACAGAAATACCCTCCCCAGCATGCCCCGCGAGGGAAACACCTCTCTGATTGGCTGCTGGGAAAAAAGCGCCTCCGCCTGGACCCCTCTGGCGCCACCTGCCACCTAGAGATATAACTACATCTTTGGAGCACAGAATGACCCACAGGACAGTTCAGGGCTGGCAAAAGCCAAATTCAAACAAATCAAACTGGATGAGAGCAAATAACTCTCTCATCCCACTAAATTTGACATAGCACCTGTACTGAAAAGTACACAGGCGCTACATTTCCATATCATGTTTATACAGTTTAAATATCCACTGTGTTAGTTTTCAATAGGAATTCTGTACAATAATGAATCTGCAGGCAACAGTGAAGCATGGTGGAGTTTGGGGCTGCGTTTCTGCAAATGGAGTTGGAGATTTGGTCAGGATCAATGATGTCCTCAATGCTGAGAAATACAGGCAGATACTTATCCATCGTGCCATACCATCAGGGGTGTGTGTGATTGGCCCCAAATTTATTCTGCAGCAGAGCAACAACCCCAAACATACAGCCAATGTCACTAAGAACTTTATCTTCAGCATAAAGAAGAAAAAGGAGTCCTGCAAAGGATGGTTTGGCCTCCACAGAGCCCCGATATCAACATTATTTAGAAGAGATAGTTTAGGCAGTCTATATCCACATATGATCTGTGGTTAGCTCTTCAATAACTATATGCAAGTGTACCTATAAGAATTGATGCTGTTCTGAAGGCAAAGGGTGGTCACAACAAATATTGATTTAATTTAGATTTCTCCTCTGTTCATTTATTTTCCATTTTGTTAATTGATAAAAATAAACTATTAACACTTCCATTTCTAAAAGCATTCGTCATTTACAGCATTTTTCACACCTGCCTAAACTCTTGCACAGTAATGTATACGTAGCGCTACTCCCATAGGAGCTGTAGACATACTGCCCATGTCTTCCCTACAAGCTTTTCCCCCGCAGCCAGGCACACAGGCTCATCCACACATTTCTCCAATGACCAGTCAAGGGGTGTTGTTTTTATTTTTGGGGAACTTGAATAGGGTTGAGGGAATTACGTGGTATACTCCAAAAATAGGAACTATGGGCCAGATTCACAAAAGAGATACGATGGAGTATCTCAGATACTCCGTCGTATCTCTCAGAGTATCTATGCGACTGATTCATAGAATCAGTTACGCATAGATAGCCAGAAGATCCGACAGGTGTAATGGACTTACACTGTCGGATCTTAGGATGCAATACCGCGGCCGCCGCTGGGGGGAGTTCGCTTCGTAAACCAGCGTCGGATATGCAAATTAGGAGTTACGGCGATCCACGAAGATTTTTCCCATCGTTACGTCGTTGCAAGTGTTAGATTTCCGTCGCAAAGATAGGGCACTTTTAATATGGTGGAAAATTACTCCACCATGTTAAAGTATGCCCGTCTTTCCCGCGTCGCTTTTTTTTTTTTTTCTTTTTCCCGGCGTAAGTCATTTGATCACGTCGCGATTAACAAAATGTCGACGCGTCGGGAAATTTGCGACGGGAGCATTCGCAGTACGTCCGGCATGGGAGCGCGCCTAATTTAAATGGTACCCGCCGCAAATTTCCAGGTAAGTGCTTTGTGGATCGGGCACTAAATCGGAAAACTTGCGGCGGTGTAACGTAAACGGGTTACGTTGCGCTGCGCCGCGGGTACGTGAATCTGGCCCTATGTACTAGTTGAGGACGAAGGCCCAGATTCTCGTACATCCGCGTAAAATTGTGCGGGCGTAACGTATCTGATTTACATTACGCCTCCGCAACTTACACGGGCAAGTGCTGTATTCTCAATGCACTTGCTCCGAAAGTTGCGGTGGTGTAGCGTAAATCGGCCGGCGTAAGCCTGCCTAATTCAAATTTGGATCAGGGGGGCGTGTTTTATGTAAATGTACTGTGACCCGACGTGATTGAAGTTTTTCCCGAACGGCGCATGCGCTGTCCGTAGAATTTCCCAGTGTGCATTGCTCCAAAGTACGGCGCAAGGACGTCATTGGTTTTGACGTGAACGTAAATGACATCGGTGAGACGCCTGACATGGAAAAATTGGCCATTTTGCCTTGTGCTATAAGCACACACTTCATCTTAGTGAAATAATCCATCTTTAAGCTAAAAGTTTCACTCACCATTCATCCCCTTCCATTCATACAATAAGACACCATCACCAGCAGCTTGTTCTCAGTTTGCCATCACAGCCATCATTGCCTTTTCAAGCTCCTCACGGCTCCTTTATTCTCACAAACAGGAAGTGATCACTCCACCAGTTAATCACCTCCCCCATGGGAGTGGTCATCACAGGATGTCCTCTCCACACAGCAATCACCATATAAGGGCATCCCTCTAACAGGATTGTCCTATACAATGAATACAATACATGAATAGAATACATGAAAGGAATACATACAATGCTGGCTAAAGTCTTATGGGCGTGTCTCAAGACATTTTCTACTACCAGACGAGATTCAACCAGTAAATGTAATATGTGAATTGCGCTCCCCTGGTGGTTAATCTATCGGCACCTATTTCTGGGCAAAAGTCTTATGGGTGTGTCTGGGCAGGGAATGCATGCATGCCTTGTAGCAGGCAAAGCTGTATTGCTTTTAAAACATGTACGCCTTCCACCAATCCAAAAACGCTCACAAGCTCCCATATTATCGCTGATAGAATCCTTATTTTGCGCCATTCCATAGAATAACGCATATTCAGATTATACCATTATTGTAGGTGGAATTGAGGCTATCTACAGGCATACTCTACGAATCCCAAACCATGATGATCAGACATAGCAGAGACAAGAGCGCACATCCGTCTATAACCACTAATGTCCTTTTGGAGTGAGCATATCCCCCCTCAACGATCGTCCACGCTAATGCACAGAGGGCCCCTCGCCGGCGGACATATGCGCACACCGCAAACATCACACTCCAACCTCAAGACATTTTCTACTACCAGATGAGATTCAACCAGTAAATGTAATATGTGAATTGCGCTCCCCTGGTGGTTAATCTATCGCCGCCTATTTCTGGGCAATATTTTTAATTATTAACCCCAGTTCATATCACCTCCGTTGACAATACACCGAATATGTATAAATGTGTACAAATGTGTGCCAAAGATGCTTATATACAGTTGTTCTTCTCAGAAAAAATGAAAAAAAAAACATATATATGTGTGCTGTACACGTATTAAATAGTGCTCTTATGAAGCATGCATTCCCCTATGTCAAATTCAAAGAATCACTACCACAGAAACAAACAACCATTGTGATAAACAAAAAAATTTGGAATATATATAAGAAAAATATGCACATTGACATTTATTGGATTTTTGGATTAGTCCTCTTCTCATTAAAGTCCCAATATGCTAGCCAAGTGCTTATAAAACGACCAATGCTTCTCCCATGAGATGTTAAAACACAACGTGATTTCACCACTTCAGTGATATTCCCGTTACCGTTAAAAACGGCCACTCACCAGATCTCATTTAATAAATGCCTTTGGTTCATTCCCAGGATAACCACTCCTTTTATACGTATTTCCACCAACTGCCAGGTGTCTTGGATGTGCTAGTGGGGTCTCTATTTTCCTACAAAGGCTCACAAGAAAAGTAGAGTGCCCCTCATGGTGTAGTACGTAAAAAATGTATTGATTTCTTAAATAAAAGTAGGTATTGCACTCACATTTAGTTGTGCCCGTATGCCGGCACCAAGCTTCTCCAGCTGTGTATGCAAAAATAGGTGAAGGATAAAAGCCGTTCCTCTCGTATTCCCCCTACGCCTATCTCACGATCAGCACGTGGTTCTGTAGGTGTTTAGCAGCCTCTATGTGTTTCGCAAGATACATTGCGTCCTCAGGAAGCTGCTCCTGTAAAGCTTCTGTATTTATAGCCCTCTAAATCTGTGTATGATTTGAAAATTCCAGCCCCTCGTCTCTTCCCGGAAATGGGCGGACCGGAAGTTGTTCCACCGACATTTTACTTACTGGAACCGCCGACCTGATATTTCTGTTTTAGTTCCCCTGTTTATGTTATCCATTTAATTAGTATTTAGTGGCCATCCAGGTGTACCGCCCATATGCGCCGCTATTTATATGCCTTTCCCCCCTATCCTATGGCTAGAAACCACCTTTCACGTCTGGCCGGATGTTGTTATCCCGCCAGACCGGATACGGCGCTTCCGTCATCTTGGTGCTCCCTGCCCCTTATTTACAATGGGTGGAAGCTGCTGGCTCCGTCCGGCCGGATGTTGTCATTCAACCAGTCTCAGACTGCCCCAGTCATTTCCACAACATGCCGCATTTGCAGCGCCGCACCAATTCCCAAGTCTGTACTACTTTTGGTGACTTTGGGGTGCAAGTTCAATAGACATCTGTGTAGAAACCCACACAGATGTCTCTGAAATCGCCCCCGAAGTTGGGACTGACATGCGGGAATGAAAGTGTGCGAGTTCAGCTGAACCCACGCAATTTTATTCCCACTGTCAGTGTGAACCTGGGTTAAATGTATGCTTTGTTTCCATAATTTCTGTGACTTTATTCTGGTGTTGTTTTAAAGGTCACTGTCTGGTCATGAATGTCTACTGGACTTCAACCTAATTGAAGTGTTTCCACAGTTTATCACATTTCCACAAAGCTTGAAGAAAATGTTTTATGGTGTCTCCTGTCCTTTTTATCTGCAAACAAACACCGACTTTCCGCTGTGTGAAGAGTCTGGAGCTATTTGTTTAGCTGTCATAATGATAGATTTCTGATATTATGTCCCCCAGTTACCATAGTCATTCATAAGCTTGTATTACAATTAATCACAACAAATTAGAAATACCGGCAAATCATTATGGAGGTCATACGAACATTCCCGGGAGGAAAGGCACCAGGCCCAGATGGAATCCCGGTAGAATTCTATAAAAGGTATGGAGCAATAATAGCCCCTAAACTAGCGGGAGTATTCACAAATGGGTTAATGCAAGGAGCCCTGCCAGAATCTATGCGAGAGGCACATATAACATTAATATATAAGGAAACAAAAGACCCAAAGCTATGCTCATCGTATAGGCCAATTGCATTATTAAATATAGATTTGAAAATATTGACAAAAATATTGACACTCAGAGTACAGCCCCTGCTGAGAAGCATAATAGATTCTGATCAAACAGGATTCATGCCACAAAGAACAACAGACATTAACCTACGCAGGCTCTATACGAATATACATACACATCATATCTGTGAGGGTTCAAGGACAGTGGCCTCTTTGGATATCGAGAAAGCCTTTGATACGGTGGAGTGGCCATTTCTCTGGGAAGTACTCAGGAGGATGGGATTCCCACTAGTATTCATCAAATGGATTCAGATAATCTATGAAAGGCCAATGTCCGCAGTGAAATTGGGGGGAAGATTGTCGCCTTTTTTTCAGTTATATAGAGGCACGAGGCAGGGCTGTCCTCTTTCTCCAGCGCTCTTTGCAATTGCAATAGAGCCAGTGGCAGAGGCTCTCAGGACCACACCTAATATTCGGGGACTCCGGGTGGGGGGGCTGGAGGAGAGGGTAGCCCTGTATGCCGATGACATGCTTCTATTTTTAAGAGATGCAGGTCCATCTTTGGAAGGAGCTCTGAAATTGCTGAATGAATATTCGGCATATACAGGGCTTAAAGTAAACTGGGGCAAGTCAATATTATTTCCTATAGATCAAGGGGCAAAAAAAACCGCGGCCCCAAACATGCCATTGAAATGGGTCTCGGAATTTAAATATTTAGGCATTAAAATATCTAGTCAGGTTGAAGATTTTAGGAAACTAAACTTAGATCCGGAGATACAGGAACTTGGTAGGAAGATAAAGATTTGGGCATCACTCCCTCTGTCTCTACTGGGACGTATAAACCTGGTGAAGATGAAGGTTCTGCCTAAATTTTTGTATGCTTTCAGAAACTCCCCACAGTGGCTCCCGAAAAGTTTTTTTACACAGATACATGGAATGCTCTCCGCATTTATATGGGCGAATAAACCAGCTAGAATAAAATTAAGTACACTTATGAGACCGGAAGCACAGGGGGGATTGGCATTTCCAGACTTTCATAAATACTATATAGCAGCACAGTTAGTCACAGCAGGAAAATGGTTAAACCCGGATGGTTACGATCCGGCCACTATGTTGGAAGCAACAGTGGTCCAATCGGTAGAGGCACTGCAGGGATTGTTATATAGAGGTATTAAAACTAGGAGGGACTTAACGCCAGCAATGAAAACAACGGTTAAAGCATGGAAGGCTGCCATAGGAAGAGAAGGGGAAAAAAAAAATATTCTATCTCCAAATACCCCTCTGTGGAGGAATCCTGAATTGCCACATTTGGATTCAGTTCAGGACCCGGGAGCATGGACCAAATACGGGGTGAAGAAAATATCACAGCTGATACAGGAGGGAAAGTTCCTATCATATGGGGAAATGAGACAGATCTGGAATATTCCCGAGAGCTATGCGTTTAGATATAGGCAGCTCAGCCATGCCATAATAGCTCAGTTCCCAGAGGGGACCCCGCAATTGATGGAATCTGAGGTGGAACAAATGATAAAAGGTGGGAAGCGGACAATTTCAAAGTTCTATGGATACCTGATAAACATCACACCCTATGATATAAGTAAACTAAAGGAAAATTGGAAGAAGGAAGCCCCGGGTTTGAAAAATTGGGAGGAAGTATGGAGGTTCCCACTGCAGATTTTAGTATCACTCCGTGATAAACTGATACAATATAAAATCATACATAGAAGCCACTATACACCATACAAGTTGCATAGGATTTCACCAAGCAATTCTCAGAATTGCTGGAGGTGCGTAGTGGAGCCAGGGGACTTCATACATATATTCTGGCTTTGTCCAAAAATAGTAGCGTTCTGGAGCGAGATCTTGACAATGATAGCAAGGGTGACATCTGTAAGGTTGGAACAAGAAGTAGAGATCTGTCTCTTGGGACTAATAGAGGGTAATGCTATTTCAAAAGAAAGGAAAACGCAGATAGGCCTGCTACTATTCTATGCCAGGAAAGTAATAGTGCTAAATTGGAAAAAAACAGAGGCCCCATCAATAGCACAGTGGAAAAATTTAGTAAATAGCAACCTGATATTATATAGAGAGACATATTGTAATAGAGGACATGGGGAGAAATATAGAAGAATATGGGCAAACTGGATAGAGAACCCTATAACAGCGTCAGGATGAGGGGAGAATTGGGGAGATAATCACACCATTGGGAGAGGGGGGGGGAGGGAGGAAGAAGAATGAATGGCATTGGATGAAAGGATATTGTATGAATGTTTTGGGAATAAGGTCAATGTTAATGTCATTAGAGTTTTAGTAAAGTAAAATATGAATGTAATATATGTGTATGATCTTATTTTTTTGTATGGATAAAAAAAAAGAAAATTTAAATAAAGAGATTTATAAAAAAAAGAAATACCGGCAAATCGAACGAGCACAAACAAGTAAACACTTGAATAATATTATTTGGATTCCTGCACACTATAGAGCACTTGATCACAAATTGCACGACATAACACGAGATACGTTACGAATGTGGGATAGGACGCAGTCACAATTAGACGGGAAATTTAATTCCCCTTTAATGAATCTGAAAGAAAATGCTTATTTCGCACCGGGGGAATATAAAATTGGTGGAAATTGGATTAGGGGGGACACTGTTCACCTGGGGGATATTGTAAAAGACGGCGATATAATGTCCTATGATGGTTTGGAATCTAGAACGGATTACTGGAATCTTGATAGGTGGCATTATTCCCAGCTGCACCACTTTGCGCAGCACCTCCATCACCCATTACGGACGAAGGAGGAGCTGACCCCACTTGAGAAGATATGTAAATCTAAAAATTCGAAGGGCACCATCACCAAACTATATGGGATACTGGTTAAGATAGGCTCACGGGGAGAAGCACCATTTCTGGAAAAATGGGAAAGGGAGCTCGGAATTCCGAGAGGGACAAACACTTTTCAGAGGATTATGCAATTAACCCACTCATCAGCAATAGACATACGAACCGCCGAAGCAAATTATAAGTGTATCTCAGGGTGGTATATCACCCCGGATAAAGCTAATAAATTTAAAGTAGAACAGACCGCAGAGTGCTGGCGGGGATGCTTAGAAAGAGGTACGATGGCCCATTTATGGTGGCAATGTCCGAAAATTCAAACTTATTGGGACACAATATTAAGTCAAATAAAGGTCATCACTGGTAATGAGCTAAAGAAGGACCCCTGGGTAGTGCTCTTCCACTGCAGCCAAGAGGGGGTTAAAAACTACAAGCAGTCCTTACTCCCCCACTTGTTAAATGCAGCCAAGAGACTCATACCAAAAAAGTGGCAGGAGACCGAAAGTCCTCACATCTGGAATTGGATAGACGCCGTCGAGGAAACGTTTAGGTTAGAAGAGCTTAAGGATTGCTTTTCAGAGACGCACAGGGAGTTTAGGGAGAAATGGAAAAAATGGAAGGAATACAAAAAAACATGGAGTTATGCAGAGAGGGTTAGGGGTCATTAGAAATAGAAATAGGGTTTATTTAAACAGACCATAACAACACTTATCACTTCGATAGTCATCTCCAAATCCTATTCACATATTATTTTCTTTTTCTCTAAAGAATCCAATCTTATATTATTTTGGATAAAAAGAGCGAGACCCCTGGGAGCCATGAGGGGAGGGGGGGGGGAAATGTTCTAACTGGTCACGGCCGAAGTGCCAAAACCATCCTGGCTGGGGGGTATTGGCCGAAGTTCCACGATCAAGGCCCTATTACCCTAGTGGGGAGGTGATATCTATTTTGTGTACACATTACCATAGTTTAAAAAAATAAATAAATAAATAAATAATAATAATATTTCAGAAATATATACCACATATGATGCAACCCACAAATAGAGACGTAAGAAGCATCAAATCATGAGCTGGTCTCTTGAACTTGGTACTAGCTGAGGTGGTAAAAAAATAAAATAAAAAAAAATAAAAAAAAATAAAGAAATACCGGTATGCAGTGTTTTTAAAAATATATATTTTTCATATTTATTATATTCGGCACATTCATTTATTCTGTTTGGTACATGAAAACACACATTTTTTTTTTCCTTTGCCAGAGCCATATATCTTTTTTAAGAGCACCTTTAAAATCATCTGTGTGCTCATGTGCACCTGTGATAGACAGAGGCTCCACATGGGCTATTTAAACAGAGCCAGTTCTTAGGTTCAGTGCTGCTCTTCAAATAACAGAACAAATATTGTGAGCTGCCACACACCCAAATAAGTAAATGGTGTAAAATAAAATAAACTAGATTAGAAAACAGCTGCCAGCACTCCCTCCACTTCATTATAGTGAAATAACACAGAATATATATATATATATATATATATATATATATATATATATATATATATATATATTAGGGCTGTTACTGATTAAAATTTTTGTGTTTGATTACTCGTTTTTTTTTTTTTATCGATTAATCGACCAATTTCGATTAATTATAACGCACAAACAGATCCAACTACTTTTAGCCGATCTCCTTGCAGGCTGATTCCCAGTGCAACTTCCAACCACTGCAAAAATGGATAGCAGGATACAAAAAGCACACAAAGGCAGCGCTCCATGGGAATAGCATTAAAACTTTTATAGTTTTCAAGTAGGTAACAAAATAAATATTGCACTGTAGATAAAATCGATGTAGCTACATAAACTGTAAAAATGGTGCAAGTAATACCAAACAGTAGCTAAATCAGTCATAAAAACATTTAGCTAAGTATGATACTGGTATAACAATGTGTACAACAATACCACTGCTGAATCCAGATGAGGAAAGGTTAACATCAGTCCGTCGGCATGTAGATGTCCCATGAAGGGAACTATCATAACTCCCAGTGAATGGCTGTAGAATCCCAGGTTGATAGAGGGAAGTGATAGAGGGAAGTGTAACAGCCCTTGCGTGTGGCAGATAGTAAGGTCCCGCCGGCATTCAGATATGAAGGCACAGCAAAGGAGCCCTTCAGATGGACACGGCAAGCCCCGCTGGTGTCCGTGACATCACCGGATCTCCGACGGAACTCCCTGAAGGCCCAGAAGCCGACGGAGAGGTGAGTACCAATCAAAAGAATTTTAATCGATCAAAAAGATTTTGATCGATCAAAAAAAATTTAAGCTTAATCGATTAATTAAAAGTTAATTTGCACAGCCCTAATATATATATATATATATATATATATATATATATATATATATATATATATATGTATATATATAATTATTAATATTATTATTAGTATACAGGATTTATATAGCGCCAACAGTTTGCGCATTGCTTTACATCAGGGGAGACAGTACAGTCAGAATACAAATCAATACAGGAGGGATCAGAGGGCCCTGCTCGTTAGAGCTTACAATCTAGAAGGTAGGGTCAAGTGGAACAAAGGGTAGTTAGCTGTGGGGGATGATCAGATGGACTCAAATGAAAATACAGTTGTTAGGTGTGGGTAGGGTAGGCTTCTCTGAAGAGGAGGGTTTTCAGGGATCCTCTAAAAGCTAATAGAGAAGGAGATAGATGGAGAGATTGGGGTAAGGAGTTCCATAGGCTTGGAGAGGCTCTGGAAAAGTCCTGGAGACGAGCATGGGAGCAGGTGATGAGAGAACTAGAGAGTAGGAGGTCTTGAAAAGAACTAAGAGAACGATTAGGTTGGTATTTAGAGACTAGGTCATTGATGTAACTGGGGGCAGAGTTGTGGATGGCTTTGTAGGTAATTGTTAGTAGTTTGAATTTAATTTGTTGGGTGAGCGGAAGCCAGTGGAGGGATTGACAGAAAGGAGTAGCAGAGACAGAGCTGCCGCATGGGGGTTTGGTTGTTTGGTTTGGTTGTTTGCCGCAACCCAAACAAAAACCACCAGCCGCCACTGTTCAATATACTGCAGTCAAACTGTACTGACCCACTACAATATACGGCAGTAAAACTGCACTAATACACTTCAATATACTGCAGTAAAACTACTCTGATGACTACAAAATGCTGCAGTAAAACTGCACTGATGCACTTCAATATACTGTAGTAAAACTGCACTGACGCACTACAATATACTGCAGTAAATACACTGATTACTACAATATACTGCAGTAAATACACTGATTACTACAATATACTGCAGTAAAACTGCACTGATGCACTTCAATATACTGCAGTAAAACTCCACTGACGCATTACAATATACTGCAGTAAAACTGCACTGACACACTTCAATATTTTACTACAGTAACACTGCACAGATGTACTATACTGACACACTTCAATATACTGCCGTAAAACTGCATGGATGCACTATACTGACACACTTCAATTTACTGCAGCAAAACTACACAGACTCACTACACTGACACACATACTGTAGTAAAATTGCATGGACACACTACATTGATGCTGCACTATCACTATCTTGACACTACACTGACACTCTACACTCTCACAATAGCACACTATAGCAAACTAACTTGCTAGTAGCAATGAACATAGCCCTGTTCTCTTTCTCCACTCCAATATCACACTACAAATGGCTCCACTGGGAAAGAACCTTTTATAGTGTGGGGTGGGTCTATGAGCAATGAGCCATTGATTGGCCTAATTTATTATGACTTTCTCCAATCATGGCTCTGACAATGTTCTGTGCCCTGATTGGGAAAAGCCTTCATTGCTTCAGCCAATCAGGGCTTAGAATGTACTGTGCGGCACGTAGTGCATTGTGAGGCATTTGACGGGCCGCCAAAATTGGTGAATGCCCTGCCAATTCAGGTGTTCTCTGAATGGGTAAATAGCCAATGTTGGGGCTGAACTTATGCTCAGCCCAAACTGTTCGCCCAACACTATAAGGGAGCTGTTTTTCCTCCAAAGGATTTGTATTTCTTTTTATCCAGTCCTGAAGTTTACAAAGCTCTTCCACACAGCACCGTCCTAGTTGGCAGGGAAGGAGACCTGATTTTTCTCTGCTGCTGTATTTTCTTTGGGTCTCCTCCCTACTCTCAGACTGCGATTGCACAATAAGTAGACTGATGAGATAATCTCTCTGTCATTCTGTCCGCTCCTGCTATCAGTATACTTTGTGCTTTGCTGTAGAACTGTTTGGCTCCTTTTACAGCCTCTCCCTCCCACATTTTGAAATCTACTATACATTGAGTTGCAAGAGGTATTTGCATTAATTGTTGTTTTTTTTTTGTTTGTTTTTTACGAATACTTTAAAGGATCTAATAATTAATTCAGAACCAAAGTAATTTGTGTCTTTCATATGTGCTCAGAGTTCAGCTTTATTCAACTGAAGCTAAGCTGTATTAAAGTGGTTGGAAAGGAAGAAGGTTTTTTATTTCAATGCATTCTATGCAAGGAATATACATTCCACATTAATAATTATGCTACCAACATTAGTTTGTGCTGTAAATTGCCTCCAGCATTGCTCCGCCATGGTGGTGCTGCACATGTGATCATTTATGACACCAGCCATTTGATGGTTTGACAGTTTGGGTCCTTTCACACTTGCGGACCGTTTGCCCGTTTTTTCATACGTCCGTTTACGGACTGCAATGCTTTCCAATGGGATAGCGTACGTTAGCGGATGAGCATCCGCTAACGTCCGTTAACATCCGTCTCCGTTGAGCTCCGTTCTTTTGAACGGAAGAAAATCCTATTTTTCTTCCGTCAAAAAAACGGAACGGACGAATAACGGATGTTAGCGGAACATCCGATCCGCTAACATCCGTTTTTCATCAAAATATGTAATAAAAATAAAGTTCTAACAAAAAAAAAAAAAGGATGAAAAAACGGATGAAAAAACGGATAAAAAAAGGATAAAAAAACGGATGAAAAACGGATGACAACTGATGAAAAACGGATGTAAAACGGATGAAAAACGGATGAAAAAACGGATCAACTGATGATAAAAAACTGATCTAAAAAACGGTCCGCACGTGTGAAAGGACCCTTTGGGTGAAGACACAAGCTAATGTGACAGTTAGCAATCCCAGCATTCCAGGAATGTAACTGTTTTTTTAAACCGTTGTGTTTAATTCCACTTTATGACTTTAGCAAAATGGCTGCCCTGCCCCTTGCAAAGAAAAAACAGGAGCTAGAGGCAATTTACAGCACACACTATTTTTGGTAGCATAATCATTCATGAGGAATGTATGTTCCTTGCTAAAGAACATTATTTTTATCAAGTTATCATGGGTAAATATCCGCTTTAAACAGACCAAACTATTGTGCAAAAATGTCAGTTAGAAAGTTAAGATAAACTATGTAACACTGTTAGGGTGCTTACTATGGTTAGCTTCTATTAATTTATCATTTAAATCTTTACAATTTCAGTACATTATATAAAAGCCACGCTGAATTGCGTAAAATTGACAGCAAATGCAATTGTTCTATTTTTTTATGTTTTTTTTTCCCAATAAAAAACATGGAAATTAAGAGAAGGAACTTGGCCCTGGTTTAGCCTAATTTATTCCCCCAGCTATTCTACAACACATTAACTTTATATTTCTTTATAGGTTCATTCTATTCTATTCTCTTAATAGATGACATAATTATATTATATTATTTTAATCAACTTAATTTCTCAATTACTTGTCATCAAATAGCTGCCATGAAGCTATGATTATGACATTTCATGTTACATAATCTTATCCTACAATCCGCTAGGTTATTTATTTTTATTTAAAGAGTTACTTTCCTGAATTATTACGTCTTTATCTACTATACTATTGTACATGTTCTGTTAATGGAATGTATATTTATATTATATTATTGTACATGCTCTGTTAATAGAATTTTGTTGATAACTATAAAATTATAAAATTCAATAAAATATTTGAAACAGAACAACCATGGAAATTTGAATTTTTGTATCCACATTTACTAAAAAAATTAAGCCTTTTCTGTCCCCCAAAAAATATATATAATACAATAGGGTAGAGGACAAAACCTAAACAATATACAGTAATATGTGGCAATATCACCAAAACAAAAAAAATGCTCTGGGACTCAAAGGGATTTAGGGAGAAAAGTACCTGGGGATTGAATTAGTTAAATTCACTGTCACATACACAGAAAACGTCCATTAGTGACGAAACACGTCTGGGAGGCTGCGTCAGTGACGTCACCACGCCAAGGAGGAGGGCTCCTCAAGCCGACCGGCTTTACTTTTACTGTTACACGCTGTTTTTACTCGTACTGATGTAAGTACATTACTTTTAATAAATATTTTTATCCTGCGGTATTACGCTATTGTGCCCCTTCTTTATCTTTCGGTATATGTATCTGGACCGCTTGATTGCTATTGTCCTGTGAGGGGGGTAACGAGAGTGAACCGCAACTCCTTTCCAACCCATTGCTGAGGCTTGGATCTTGCTGCTTAACACAAGTGTTTCCACCCTGAGTATCCAGAGGATTGAAAGGCCGTGGCTGGGCTATAGCCAATTGCAATAAAGGCTTGCCGTTTGGTAAGCAGCTTTTCCTGACTGACTCCATGGCAGCCTACGTGTGGGTTAATCCCGCCTCCTCTCCAATGTGATAGGACCCCATACCCATAAAAGTTAACTCACCAGTAGCACCAGTGTTCCTTTTTTTTCCTCCTCCATGAATTTAGAAACTTCTCAGGACAGGAATAGGATGGCACACCTGAGCGGTGCAGCTCGGATCCCAGCCATGGGCGGGTGGAGAGCTTTTGCAGCAACCCTTTGGGCGTTTGCTATGTGTGCTGAAGACGTCTCATCACGGCTGGCAAGGTCCTATTCTCTCATGGCAGTCGCCTATTTGTATTATTTGTTGTCTTTCTGTGTCTGTTTTTGTCCCCATGGCGGCTGGAGCGCTTCTGCGTTCCAGCTCGCACTTTGCTTCCTGGTCGCGAGCGCCAGTACCCCGCGCATGCGCTGTGCCCACTCTCAGAGCGAGGCCTGGTTTCGCGCATGCGCAGTCTGTCGAATCTGCGGCGGCCGCGCACGCGCCGTCGCATCGATTGTACCGCGCAGGCGCGCGGACGACAGGTGACGTCACCGGCGGGTGATTTAAAAAGCGGCTGCTCGCCTATGCACATTGGGATGTTCCCTGATCAGGCGTGCAGCCGCAAAGAGCGATACTCTTCTTTGCCAGGTCAGTGAGCAGGGCTCCCCCTGCTGTATTAGCCTTTCATGTTGTACTAGCATATAGTATTGCTTCTCATCTGTGCAAGCGATTTTAAAATGTTGGTCATTCAAATTATTTAATGTATTAATAATTTATTTATTTATTCATTTGTGAAAAAAAAAAAAAAAAAAAAAAAATAAAAAAAACAGGATTTAAAAAAAAAAAAAAAAAAAAAAAAATCTTGAAGGGACAATGCATTTATCTTTCCATTATTTTGACACTTTAGGTTTTCTTCCTTTTCGGATCCGTATCGCTGTTTTACGCAGGTCCTAAGTCATGGACCAGTCACCGTCTACAGGTGGCCAGCCCTCACGCACAAGGTATGTGCAGGATAAGGGCGGGGCTAGGGGTGGAAGTCACAGTCAATATGTGTTGTCTGACAATTTTCCTCCCTATGTGTCTCTCTTTAAAGCCCTCCTGATCCAGATCCTATCTCCGCAATCCAGTCCCATGACCTTGCCAGACCGCATCATTCTTCCAGATCAAAATCCAAAAGGAGTTCTCCATCTACATCTTCCCACCGGAGGAGACGCTCACATTCCTCCTCAAGACACCGCTCCCACCGCCATGATAGTCGCTCTGATCGCAGAGCCTGCTGGGGATGTGACACTCATGTCCCGGAGGGCAAGTCACTGTGCGACCGATGCTACGCCCATGCGGTCGGGGAAAAAGAGACTGAAGGTCATCGGATCGAGTCTCTGGTGGAACGTGTGGTTCAACGAACTCTAAAAGAGCATATGCCCCACACGCAGATTCAGACCAACACTGACGGGTCTGCTTCTCCAAACTTGGAGATCCTAGAGGATCCAGGTCCTTCCCGGCCTCAAGCCTCCACTCCGGCTTCTCCTCAAGGTGACCTAGAGAGTGACGAAGAAGGCTTAGAATTTGACTTCGCGCAGGTGACGCCACTCGTCAAAGCGATTAAAGAGGCTCTCTTATGGGAAGAACAACCCGCTTCTCCAGCCAAGCAGAAAAAATATTTTAAACGCTTGGGGAAAGAACGCCCTACGTTCCCGTTCTTGACTGAACTAAAGGGTATTTTTGAAGAGGAATGGAGCAAGGTGGACAAGAAATCTTCCATGGCTAACAAAGCCTCAAAGCTCTATCCCTTCAAACAGGAAGAGGTCAAACACTTGGAGAATGTTCCTCTAGTAGATGCGGCAGTAACGAGACTTGCTAAACACGTCACTTTACCTATTGCTGACTCCGTCTCTTTCAAAGATGGCCTGGACAGAAGAATGGACCAGGACCTCAGAAGAATTTATGGCCTTGCGGGCACAGCCTGCAAACCGGCTCTAGCTTTAGCGGCATTATCAAAGGCCATGGAAGCCTGGACGGAAAACGTTGATTCTTTCCTCAAAGGCGTCTCTGAAGAACTAGCCAAGAACTCAGCCACGGCAGAGTTAAAACTGGCGGTCGCATTCCTGGGCGAAGCCTCCGTTGACTTAATCCGCCTGTTAGCCAGGATTATGCTTTCTTCTGTGACCGCGAAACGGGCCCTCTGGCTACGCCCCTGGGTTGCCGACCCATCATCGAAGCAGAATTGGTGCAAGATTCCTTTTGAAGGATCAACCCTGTTTGGCAACAAGCTAGATGATGCCATCTCCAAAGTCTCGGGCGGCAAGTCTGGTTTCCTTCCTCAGGACAAGCGCCAAACGGGAAGAAAAATGCCTCAATTTCGGCGATACAGCCCGGACCGCGCTAGGGAAGCTCGTGCTTACAGGCCTGGTGGAAACTACAGAAGGAATTGGAGCAGAGGTAGAGGCTCCTACCGGAAACCTACTCCAACTACTCAGGCGTCAACTGGACGCGACAAGGGGAAATCTTTTTGAGACAACGCCCGCCCAAGCGGATCGTGTGGGAGCTCGTCTACTCCTTTATCGGCACGTCTGGGCGGCCTCAATCAAGGACTTTTGGGTCATCAAGACCGTGACCTCAGGACACGCATGGTCCTTTTCCAGTCCTCCCTGTCCAAAGTTCATCTCCACCCTTCTTCCAGGGTCACTGGAGCAGAAACAGGTCCTTCTAGACTACATTCACCTCCTGAAGATTCAAGGAGCAGTGATACACGTCCCAAAAGACGAACAGTTTCTTGGGGTGTACTCCCCTCTCTTCTTAGTACAAAAGAAGAACGGTACCTGGCGCCCAGTCATAGACTTGACATATTTGAACAGATTTATAACACACAAAAAGTTCAAAATGGAAACTCTATCAACCATCCAACAAGCAATACAGCCAGGCGACTGGATGATTTCCGTGGACCTAAAGGATGCCTATTTCCACGTCCCAGTAGCAGCAGAGCTGCACAAATACCTCAGGTTCTATGTCAACCAGGAACACCTCCAGTTCGTGTGCCTACCCTTCGGCCTAACAACATCCCCACGGGTCTTCACCAAAGTTCTTTTGGCTCTGGTAGCTCTCATCAGGCTGAAGAAGATTCGTCTGTATCATTATCTGGACGACCTCCTGGTCCTGTCCCAAGACAAGACCCTTCTCTTGGCACAGAGGGATCAGGTCATCGCGACCTTGTCCGAATTCGGGTGGCTCCTGAACCTGGCAAAAAGCCATCTGGAGCCAACTCAGTGTCTAACCTATCTAGGTGCTCAATTCGACACAGTAAGGAAGACCATCTCTCTACCAACAGAGAAAATTCCGGTAATTCAGGAGAGGATTTCCCGGGCCTTGAGTACTCGTCACCTAAGAGCTCATCAATGTCTGAAGATCATTGGGACAATGGTATCCACAACACCAATGGTAAAATGGGCGCTCTGGAGGCTACGTCCCTTCCAATCCGGCTTTCTCAGGCAGTGGAAATCAGGGAGCATGAATCAGCGGATCCACATTTCAACGTCAATGAGGGGCAGCCTCTTCTGGTGGCTTCAACCGAAGAATCTGCTGAATTGTCACTCCATCGCTCCAGTCTCGTGGGTCACAGTGACGACAGATGCCAGTGGCTCCGGTTGGGGGGCCCTGTGCGGCACAAGCATGGCGCAAGGCAGGTGGGACGCTCGCCTCCACAATCCAGGCTCGAACACCCTGGAGCTTCGTGCGGCCTGGTGTGCCCTACAGTCCTTTTCACAACTGCTGAAAGGAAGGTCAGTAATACTAAGGATGGACAACACCACAGCAGTATCATATGTCAAGAGACAAGGCGGGACTCGGAGCTCATCCCTTCTCCAGGAAGTAGAGCCCATTATGAAATGGGCCCAAGTGAACCTAGTCAACCTGACGGCGGTTTTTATTCCAGGTATTCAGAACTCCCAAGCGGATTTCCTATCACGAACTCAGGTGGACGTCAACGAATGGTCTCTCCACGATCAGTCCTTCCGTTGGATCTTGTCCCTGGGAGTCAATCCCCAAGTGGATCTCTTTGCTTCTCCGAACAATGCCAAATTGAAAAAATTCTACACAAGAGGTTACTGCAACCAGGCAATCGGGACGGATGCCCTAACGGATCGGTGGTGGTTTCAGAGGGCGTACGCCTTTCCCCCGATCCCAATAATTCTGAAATTCCTGAAGAGACTTCTTGCGGAAGAAGTAGAAATTACAATGGTGGCTCCATGCTGGCCGAACAGGCCATGGTTCCCTCTTCTGGTTCACCTGAGTCTTCAGGACCCAATTCTAATACCATGCAGACCAGACCTTCTCTCCCAGGGAACGCTCCTCCATCCCTGTCCGGCTCAAATGAAACTAGCGGTCTGGTTCTTGAAAGGGAAAGGTTAGAAACCCTTGGCTGCGCCTCTCGGGTGATCTCTACCCTTATGAGCTCAAGGAAAGGAAGCACAAATAAAGTGTACGGTAGAATATGGTCTAAGTTTGTGGAATTTTCTTTAACCGCGGGCAGTTCCTTCAAGAACCCAGAAATCCAAAACATCCTAAGCTTTCTTCAATCAGGACTAGACCTACCTCTGTCTGTAAGCTCACTAAGAGTTCAAATCTCAGCACTTTCAGCCTTTTCTGGAATTCCTTGGGCAACCCATCCACTAATCAAACAGTTTTTTCGTGGAGCCTCAAGATTGAGACCTCTGAGGAAGCCAAGATTCCCCAAATGGGATCTCCCGTTAGTACTTGACTTTTTGAATGGACTTAGTATGTCGGGGCCCTCCCCGTCCTCGTTGAAGAACTTTTCAGCCAAAGTAGCCTTTCTGGTAGCTATCACCTCGGCCAAGAGAGTGTCCGAGATCGGTTTTCTAGGTCACGAGGAGCCATTTCTCACCTTTTTCCCAGACAGAGTGGTTCTGATACCCATGCTGGGCTCCAAACCGAAGGTCTCGTCGGTTTTCCATGAGAATCAGGAAGTAGTTCTCCCTACCTTTAAAAACCCAGATTCTGATGAGACTCACCCTCTGGATATGGGCAAGATACTCACTGAATATCTGCAAGTTACATCTACATTCAGACGATCTGATCACCTGTTCATCCTGCATTCAGGCAAGAACAAAGGGAAGAAGGCATCTTCAAGAACAATTGCATCCTGGATTGTCCAGACGATACAACAGGCTTATTGTGCAAAGGGCTTGGCTCCTCCGCAGGCGGTAACAGCTCACTCCACGAGAGGGATGGCAGCTTCCTGGGCAGCAGCCCGTCATGTGGCGCCAGACGTTATTTGTAGAGCGGCCTCTTGGTCTTCTATAAACACCTTTATGTCCCATTACTGTGTTGAACCTGCAGCACTGTCTTCTGTAAATTTTGGTTTATCTGTCTTGTCGGCTGACGGGACAAATTAAATATATTTCTGTTCAGCATACCCACCCGTGTGTTTGGCTAGTTATTTCCCACACGTAGGCTGCCATGGAGTCAGTCAGGAAAAAGGAAAATTTATTATCATACTTACCGTAATTTTCCTTTCCTGATGGACTCCATGGCAGACGGAGTTCCCACCCTGAAATTATGGAGTCGGGATAGTTACGGAACACTGGTGCTACTGGTGAGTTAACTTTTATGGGTATGGGGTCCTATCACATTGGAGAGGAGGCGGGATTAACCCACACGTAGGCTGCCATGGAGTCCATCAGGAAAGGAAAATTACGGTAAGTATGATAATAAATTTTCCTTTATTCTTACGGTGGAGGATTTGCACTAAATGCATGCATGTCACCTGGGTGTTCGTGGTTTGACCAAATTCTAAGAACCTAGGGTCACTCATCAAGCAAACCAAAGGCTCCATCTGATGTTATTGTCTTCATGGAGATTTTACCAATTTTCATTCATTGACTGACATTTATTTGAATGTATTTAGATTGGCGCGGCTATTTATACTATATATTGCTTTGTTTTTCCAACGTCAGCTGCTGCCTATAGACTTTGTGGGTGAAGCGCGGTTTTTTGTTTTTCCATACACAGAATAAATATACAAGGAATGCAAATTTGTTTTACTAATAAATTTGTTTATTTTTTATTTTTACAGAAATTATTATTCCTTTCTAAAAACTGTAATGGAATTATATATTTTTTTCCATTTATGAATGAAAAGGGGTGATTAGAAGTTCTGCTACAAATCCGTGTTTAGACATTTATGATGGTAGGTCTTTATGATCTTGGGTCTTGTATCTCACAGTATAATGCAGCATAATTGTCCACTGGATTTTGTAGAGCTATTTAGAGCTTTCAAAACTAGTCTGCCTGACATCTGTTTTAGCCACCGGAATTCGAGGCACTGATTCATAGATTCCATAGTGATCCAAACACATACTTCTATTCACATAAGCAGCTGGGTGAACAAATGCTGCTTGATTATCTGCTCTATGTTCTAAATATTCACAATCGACTGCTAGGCCTCAGAAACTTCTGCTATAACAAAAAAAACAGAAAGTCAGAAAATTATAATGACTATATGGAAAGCAAATTTTCCTATCTGAGTGTTAAATGGTATGTAAAGTGTTTTTTGTATGTAGTATGTGTGTGTATACTTTTTTAGGTACATTTTTAAATATTCAATATAAATATTTTGGGGCAGATCCACGTACCTGCGCGCAATAATACGACGGGCGCAGCGTATCTAAGATACACTACGCCGCCGTAACTTTTTTTTTTTAGAATCCTCAAAGAATTTGCGCCGTAAGTTACGGCGGCGTAGTGTATCTTTGGCGGCGTAATGGCGCGCCATTCAAATCTGTGTGATGGGGGTGTGTTTTATGCAAACATGTCGTGACCCGACGTAAACAACGTTTTTTTTTAACTGCGCATGCGCCGTCTGTGGGGGTATCCCAGTGCGCATGCTCGAAATTAACCCGGTACAAGCCAATGCTTCCGACGGTGACGTCATTCTACGCAAATCCCTATTCGCGAACGACTTACGCAAACGACGTAAAAATGTCAAATCTCTAGGCGGGAAGGACGGCCATACTTAACATTGAGTACGCCTTATTACAGTAGCTTTAACTATACGCCGGAAAAAGCCGAACGCAAACGACGTAAAAAAATGCGCCGGGCGGACGTATGTTCGCGGATCCCCGTAACTAGCTAATTTGCATACTCAACGCGGATTTCGACGGAAACACCACCTAGCGGCCGCCGAAAAATTGCAGCTTAGATCCGACGGCGTACTAGGACGTACGCCTGTCGGATCGACCCGAGATGCTGTCCTATCTTGTTTTGTGAATACAAAACAAAGATACGACGTGGGAAATTTAAAATTACGCCGGCGTATCAATAGATACGCCGGCGTAATTCTTTTGTGGATCTGCCACTTTACATTTAAGCTTGTGCAGACACACTATAGTGACCCTGGCGACAACCAGAGAATCCCTCACTTTGGAGGGATTTCTTCTCACTTTCTGCTTTGGCTATTTCTTTTCCATCCATCTGCGGATCGGATCGGGTGAACACGAACAGACAGTCCATGTTCATCCGATCCCCCCATTGGGGAGAGCTGAGATCTGACAGGGCGGTCCCTGCACAGTGTGAGGGAACCGCCCTGTCATCCGCCGGCTCAGCTGGGATCAGCGGAGCGATCCCCGCTGAGCAAGCGGAGGTTCACGGGGCGGATCATCACAGATCCGTCCCATGTGAAAGAGACCTTACACTGTTACAAGCAAGGGAAGCAGCTAATCAAGCATGATCTTTGCTTAATTAGCTGCATTGGAGGGCAGGGGAGACATTGGAGGTCTAAAAGACCCTTGATGTCTCAATAAATAGTACCTGTGCCCAACACTATCACGTGGGTGCTTTTAAGCAATAGAGGTAAATGAAAACAAATTTGAAAAGGCTTAAAAATATATATATTTCCCTGAGCGCATAATTATTTGTATTATTTTTTAAACGTCGCCTATGGAGATTTTAAAGGGTAAAAGTTTGTCGGCATTCCACGAGCGGATGCAATTTTGAAGCGTGACATGTTGGGTATCAATTTACTCAGCGTAACATTATCTTTCACAATTTAAAAAAAAATTGGGATAACTTTACTGTTGTCTTATTTTTTTATTTAAAAAAGTGTATTTTTTTCCCAAACAAGTGCGCTTGTAAGACCGCTGCGCAAATACGGCGTGACACAAAGTATTGCAACGATCGCCATTTTATTCTCTAGGGTGTTAGAATAAAAAATATATATAATGTTTGGGGGTTCTAATTAGAGGGAAGGAGATGGCAGTGAAAATAGTGAAAAATGACATTAGAATTGCTGTTTAACTTGTAATGCCAACGGCCACCACCAGATGGCGCCAGCTCCTAGAAAGAAGAGCTTGGGACTTCACAAGGTTGCAAAGCCGCGGCCTCAATTACCGGCCGTCGCGGGTCCGCCGCGATCGCGCGGCGGGGGAGGTGGGGGCGCATCGAGACACAGGATCCTGTGCCTCCGTGCGCCCTCAACTCCCCCGCGGCGGGCCCGCGGCGGGCCCGCGGCGGCCGGTAATTGAGGCCGTGGCTTCGCGGCCTCAATTACCGGCCGTCGCGGGTCTGTCGCGATCACGCGGCGGGGAGGTGGGGGCGCATGGAGACACAGGATCCTGTGCCTCCGTGCGCCCTCAACTCCCCCGCGGCGGGCCCGCGGCGGCCGGTAATTGAGGCCGTGGCTTCGCGGCCTCAATTACCGGCGGGCGCCAGGTCACAATTTCTTGTCGTATTTGCGACCTGGCGCCCGGATATTGTTGACCCCTGGATTAAAGTGGTTGTAAAGGGTTTACAACCACTTTAACTTACTGAATTTCAGGCAAGATCAACTGATATTTATTTGGTTTTGCACGTTTTGAAAAGATAAAACAAAGAAGCTGTTAGCCATATGTTTAACCTACAAAAGGGAGGAAATAATAGATGTACAGTAGCGGTCTCCAGGTTAGAGAATTGGCCCCTTTATCAGCTGTCCTGTCCTAAACCCCACATATTCTGAATACAGCTTACAACAACAATATCACTCCGCTCTTATAAAGAGTATACAATTCAGTCCATTTTGAATTATTCATGGTGTTTGTTTCAGAAAATGTTCTCTCAGCAATTTGAGGCATATTTTGTCTTTGAAATAAAATCAATACAGAGTTTCAGAAGTGGATTGGTAGTAGATTGAAAATATGCATGAATGATTTTGCGGGTGCCAAAGCTGAACTATGTACCTGTCTTTTCTAAAAAAGAAATATTAAATAAGGAAATCCAATGTTTGATGGAAGCCATGGCTCAGGCTGGTGAGAATAGAATTGCCATTGCTGGTTTAAAGCATATCTGAACCCAAAAGCAAACATGTATTATACTGCAGTTTATCATTTCTAAAGCCTGATACACACGATCGGATTTTCCGCGGACGCAGCTTTGGACTTTTGTCCGAAGGGCATTGGCCAGGAATTTGTCTTGCATACAAACGGCACACAATTGTCGGCCAACAAACACGAAACAACATGGTTTTTCAGCTCTTTAGCGCCACCCTTTGGGCACCTTCTGCTAATGTTGTGTTTGGTGAGCATTGTTTCCAAGCATGCATGTTCATACTTTGGACTTTTGTCAGTCGGACTTGTGTACACACGCTGGGAAAATCCAACAGACCATTGTTGGTGGAAAATTGATTAAGCACTAATCCAGTGCGAAACGCATCGGCTGTTCCCCTGTTCCTTTGCTGTAACCTGTGAAGTGATGTACTTGCTGTTCGTTTGAATAAAAGACAACCTTTTTGGTCATCGGAGTGCGGCTATCCATTTCCTTCCTTTGTATCTTATGCATGGAAAATTTTAAAGCATGCCATCCCACATTTGTCCGCGGAAAATCCAACAACAACTGTCCGATGGAGCATACAAACGGTCGGATTTTCTGCCAACAGCCTGTCATTACACAATTCCCATTGGAAAATTTGATCGTGTGTACGAGGCTTTAAAGTGACACTGTGGCCAAAAAAAAATGACATACAGTAAGTCCCCCTACTTACGAACGATTTCCGTTCCGGGTTCTGTGAGCGCTGATAGCATACCTCCCAACTCTCCCTGATTTCGAGGGCCTGTCCCTGATTTGGAGCAATGTCCCTCTGTCCCTCATTCTCCTCATGTGTCCCTCATTTTGGTCTGATCTATATAGATGTATATAAAATGCACTTTTTATCTATAAAAACGTGTTTCCCAGCGCTAAACATTCATCTGATTTCTAAATTGCTGCATTTGTAAATTCCAAAAGCCAATATAAAGGAATAGTAGTGGTAAAAAAAAGCACTTGTGGGTTTAACCAATCTTATTTTTTTGTACAATTCTCCTTTAAGGGGGCGTGGCAAGGGGTGTGTCCTATGTCTGCATACTTTTGCTGATAGGTGTCCCTCATTCCCATCTCAGAAAGTTGGGAGGTATGTGATAGTGTGTTCTGGTGGGGGGAGATCGCTGCACCAGCATTGCTTGTGTTGGCACAGCAATCTGTCAGTTTTTGCATTCAGCTCTCTCGGTTGAATAAAAAAAAAAAAAAGTACATGTTCGCATCTTTGAAATTTCACAACTCAAAGGTTCGTATGTAGGGGACTTACTGTATATGATACAATCTGGCAGTAGCATGAAAGTGGTTGCAAAGACAGAAGTTTTTATACATCACTGCATTCTATGCAGTAAGGAAAAAAACCTTCCGCATGCAGCTTCCCCCATACCTGAGCCCGATCCCAGTCTAGCGATGGGCATGAGAGCCGAGGCTCTCTCAGATCTCTCCTCATTGGATCAGTTGCAGTCTTATGGACACACAGAGCGGAGCTCAGGAGCGAGCACGCACGAGTGCCCCCAGAGCAAGCAGTGCTATAGGGGCACTTGGCAGGGGGTGGAACCAGGAGCGCCAGTGGGGGACCCGAGAAGAGAAGGATCAGGGCATTCTATGCATTAAGATTAGTTTAAATGTATTCTCAAACTGAGATACACTTAAACATGCCTTAAAGCGGGGGTTCACCCTTAGAGGGCACTTTTCCCCCTTCGCTTCCTGCTCGTTATTACTAGGGGAATCAGCAATTTATTTTAAAATAGGTGCAGTACTTACCCGTTTACGAGACGCATCCTCTCCGTCGCTTCCGGGTATGGGCTTCGGGAATGGGCGGTCCTTCTTGATTGACAGGTTTCCGAGAGGCTTCCGACGGTCGCATCCATCGCGTCACGATTTTCCGAAAGAAGCCGAACGTCGGTGCGCAGGCGCAGTATAGAGCCGCACCGACGTTCGGCTTCTTTCGGCTACGAGTGACGCGATGGATGCGACCGTCGGAAGCCTCTCGGAAGAATGTCAATCAAGAAGGAACGCCCGCTCCCGAAGACCCATACCCGGAAGCGACGGAAGAAGATACAGCTCGAAAACGGGTAAGTACTGCACCTATTTTAATACAAATAGCCGATTCCCCTAGACCGAACGAGCAGGAAGCTAAGGGGAGATTTTTTTTTTTTTTTTAAATGGGTGAACTCCCGCTTTAAGATACGACGGCCTGCGCCGTCGTATCTTAGGGTGCAATATTTACGCTGGCCGCTAGGTGGCGCTTCCATTGCGGTCAGCGTAGAATATGCAAATGAGTCGTTACGCCGATTCACAAACGTACGCTTGCCCGTCGCAGTAAATTTACGCCGTTTCCATAAGAGATATGCGGCGTAAAGATAAACATGCCCCCTAGGTGGCATATCCAATGTTAAGTATGGCCGTCGTTCCCGCATCGCAATTTGAAAATTTTATGTTGTTTGCGTAAGTCGTCCATGAATGGGGCTGGACGCCATTTACGTTCACGTCGAAACCAATGACGTTCTTGCGACGTCATTTAGCGCAATGCACGTCGGGAAATTTTAGGGACGGCGCATGAGCAGTACGTTCGGCGCGGGAACGCGCCTAATTTAAATGCTCCACGCCCCCTACCCGGATCATTTGAATTAGGCGGGCTTGCGCCGGGGGATTTACGCTATGCCGCCGCAACTTTACAGGCAAGTGCTTTGTGAATCAAGCACTTGCCCGTAAAACTTGCGGCGGCGTAACGTAAATGTCATACGTTATGCCGCCGCAGTTTTGCGCGAATCTACGTGAATCTGGCCCTTTGTATCCATTTGTTTCGTCTTATTTTTTACATTTATTTATTTATTTTCATTTTTTTATTTCATAAAAAAAAATGTACATACTTTTTTACATGCTTCCATCAGAGTAATTCAGTATCACCATAGTGACGCTGTACTACTCTGTGTAGGTGATCAGATTTTTTTTTACACTATGATTACTGTTACAGTGCTGACCACTGTAACAACAATGTCTGAACTGTCATAAATGGGTAGCATTCATAACAGCTGTGATTTACTATTGTGTTCTGTGATAAGCCCACTGATATCACATGGTACAGGGTGCTGTGGCCCAGGTACCATGTGATAGCTGTGGGCCAATCATAGCATCACTATAGGAAACATAGCTGTTATGAATGGTATTCATAACAGCTTTGTTTACATTGTGATCATGGACCCCCCAGCCTCTGCAATCTACTGTGTGCCATTGACCTGGAAGAAGCAGGATGACATAATTGTATGTGATCATGCCTGGCTGTGCCACCCAGGAAATGTACTGTGGCCGGGTGGCAAGCAGTTAAAGGAAGTTGAAAATAAAAAACGAAATGAATGCAGCCATCACATTAAAAGCATAACTAAACCCCCAAAAAATATTTATTATAGCTTATCAATTATTGGATGTGGTGACTGCGTTCCTTTTCTTTTTTTTTTTAAAGCTTTTACAGTTGTATGCAAAAGTTTAGGAACCCCTGATAATTTCCATGATTAAAATGTATAAATATTTGGGTGTTTGGATCAGCAATTTCATTTTGATCTATCAAATAACTGAAGGACACAGTAATATTTCAGTAGTGAAATTCGTTTTTTTTTTTTGGATTAACAGAAAATGCGCAATATGTATCAAAACGAAATTAGACAGGTGCATAAATTTGGGCACCCCAACAGAAAAATCACATTACTATTTAGTAGAGCCTCCTTTAGCAGAAATGACAGCCTCTAGACGCTTCCTATAGCCTGTAATGAGGGTCTGGATTCTGGATGAATATATTTTGGACCATTCCTCCTTACAAAACATCTCGTGGCAGATCCACAAAGAAAGTACGCCGGCGTACTTTCAAATTTCCCGCGTCGTATCTTTGTTTTGAATCCTCAAAACAAGATACGACGGCATCTGGGTTAGATCCGACAGGCGTACGTCTTCTTACGCCTTCGGATCTTAGATGCAATTCTTCGGCGTCCGCTGGGTGGCGTTCCTGTTGTTTTCCTCGTCGAGTATGCAAATTAGCTATTTCCGACGATCCACGAACGTACGAGCGGCCGTCGCATTCTTTTACGTCGTCTCTAGGCAGCTTTTTTCGGCGTATAGTTATAGCTGCAATTTAGTGGCGTACGCAATGTTAAGTATGGCCATCGTTCCTGCGTATAATTTTATTTTGTTTGCGTAAGTCGTCTGTGAATCAGGCTGGACGTAATTTACGTCCACGTCAAAACAATGACGTCCTTGCGACGTCATTTATCGCAATGCACGGTGGGAAATTTTAGGGACGGCGCATGCGCAGTTCGTTCGGGGCGGGGACGCGCTTCATTTAAATGAAACACGCCCCCTACTCGCCGATTTGAATTACGCGCCGTTACGCTGCAAGAGATAGACTACGCCGCCGTAACTTACGGCGCAAATTCTTTCTGGATTCGAACCAAACAAAAGTAAGTTACGGTGGCGTAGCGTATCTCAGATACGCTGCGCCGGGGCAGATCTTTGTGGATCTGTTGCCCCCTCCAGTTCAGTTAGGTTTGATGGTTGCCGAGCATGGACAGCCCGCTTCAAATCACCCCACAGATGTTCAATGAGACTGGAATGGCCATTCCAGAACATTGTACTTGTTCCTCTGCCTAAATGTAAATCTCAAGGGGGAAATACTGCGCTAAAGTAAATAAAGTGAAAAAAAAATTATGCTGAAGAAAAAGCTGCGACACCTGCAAACATGCGATACTCATGTATAGAAAATGTAAAAAAAAGGGGGAAAGGGTAGCGCTAATAATGAGACAATAAGTGAATTATTGAAAGGTGCAAGCAAAAAAAAAAATGATCCCAAACAATATGTGAATAATAAAATAGTGCAAGCAACAGATGATCATATACAATAACATACAGTAATTAGCTGGATGTTCTTAATTACTCAAATAATGTATATATACATCACCTCACCTAATTGGCCAGCACTGCTTCATAGGGGTTTTTTTTTCTCTGTGGGGAGGCTTTTTTTTACTAAGGGAAGGCATGAATCCCTGTACAGGATCAATGCCTTCTATACTGACAGAACGGCAATCTGCCTTGTTTACATAACAATCAGCGGGTACCGGTGGACATCGAGTCCGCCCGAGCCGCTGATTGGCTCCCATACCCAGAAATGCAGGATTACGTATATAAGTGATCCTGCGCAGCGCGGCCGTCCTTTAGTAGTAAATCTGCTATCAGGCAATCAGCAACTGGTTAACATCTTCAGCATTATGATAAATCACAGGCAGCAGGCACTCTATCATGGCTCTGGCTGGCTGTCACTTAACAGGGCTGCTGGGTGCTGATACATATGACCAATAAGTTACCAAAATCAGCACCCAGCAGACATGTTATGTGACACACTGTGACAGAGCCAGCCAGAGCCATGATAGAGTGCCTGCTGCCTGTGAGTTATGATACCATTCATGATGCCGGAGAGACAGACAAAGTGCAATGTCATCTATTCACAGACACCCCCAAAGCACTCCTGTGTTGAAGCCTTGAATGCGCTGGCAGCCCCACGATCGGAGCCGCTTGCCCTCTGTTCCTGCTGCTGGACACCATCAGCTGAGCCCTGCTGCCTCTCTGCCTGTCACTGCTGCCACCCCCTGCCCGCCTCAAAGCCTTTCAAGTCTCACTCTCCGGGCTCTGGCTACTACTGGGTGAGGAGCGAAGGAAGAGCACTCCACCAGAAAAGGCAATGAGATAAAACAGGCAGGCGGCTGGCCGGGACTTGAGCCGAGGCCAAAGAACATGCGAGCGAAGCTGAATGTGCATGCGCCCGAAACTGAAGAAATGGTCCCTCCGCTTTGACCAGCACATGATCATCAGAAAGGGGCACAGATAATGGAAAAAACACACCCCCCCAAGCTAGTATGTGCGGTGGAGCAGGGATGTGCAATTCAGAATATATATCTTTTTAATTCTGCACTGACTGCCCCAGCCCCTGTTCAAATCCAATCCGGGGACAAAACCGGGGACAGACTTGATCCAGGGACAGTGTCCTCAATCCAGGGACTGTCCCCTGAAACCGGGGATGTCTGGTCACCCTATTATAGGTAAGCCTTAATATAGGTTTACCTATAGGTACACATTATGCCTCTGAGTTTACTTCCTCTTTAATCACCACTGTTTGTTTTAAAAAAAACGTTTTTCAGATTGTTATAACATGTATTTTTTCTCCTTCAGTGATGGGCACTGATGAGGCAGCACTGGTGGGCATTGAAGAGGCAGCACTGATAGGTTGCACTGGTAGGCGGCACTGATAGGTGACACTGATGAGGAGGCACTGATGGGCACTGATAGGCAGCACGGATGAGCACTGATAGGTTGCACTGATAGGCGGCACTGGTAGGCGGTACTAATAGGTGACACTGATGAGGAGGCACTTATGGGCACTGATTGGCAGCACTGGTGGGACTGCCCTGACAATCAGGACACATATAATCATTGCTTTATAGAATAGAATAGGATTGGGGGAGTTTGTTTCTCTCCTGATGTTTCCTGAATGAAAATTGTCACGCTAAGACAAGAAGTGCATTGCTGGCTCACTTGTTTAAAATAAAAGTAAGGAATTCTAAAAAAGAAAACTAATACATTGTCACATTTTATCACTGGTAAGCTGCAAAATATTACATTTTGGGTTTGACGGTTAGATATCAGTATTGGTCTACACAAAAATGGCGTCTGTGACTTGACAGCAGCCGTGCTACATCTTATACATATTGAATTTCGGGGTTTCTACCTCTAGTGGTGACAGATTGTGAGTCTCCGGAAGACGGTGTTGGGAGGTTGGCACATGCGCCTTGAGCTTAGGGAGCCCCGTGTGTGGGTGACGTCAACTCCAGGCCAGCGCCGCCAGGAGGGGAGGAGCGGCATCGTCATCGCCGGCCTCCGCCATGTCTGCCATATTGGATGGGAAGTGAGCTGCCTCCCTCCGCCCACTGAGATTGGCGGCGCCGGTGCTTGTCCATTCACTGTGCCGTAGAGGTTCCCCTGGCGCCGCCAGCCGCCTAATTGTTGCCGGTCACACCGAGGGGGGCACATAGCGGGCAAGATGGCCGACCCGGCGGAGTGCAGCATCAAAGTGATGTGCCGCTTCAGGCCTCTCAATGATTCTGAGGTGGTGAGAGGAGACAAGTATGTGGCCAAGTTCCAGACAGAGGACACCGTGGTGGTCTCGGTGAGTGTGGGTGAGGGGCACCGGGGAGAAAAACCAGGAGTCTGACAGGGCAGAGCCGGGCCCTTCCATTCCCTGACACCAGACCCCCCCTTCCATTCCCTGACACCAGACCCCCCCCCTCCATTCCCTGACACCAGACCCCCCCTTCCATTCCCTGACACCAGACCCCCCCTTCCATTCCCTGACACCAGACCCCCCCCCTTCCATTCCCTGACACCAGACCCCCCCCCCTTTCCATTCCCTGACACCAGAACCCCCCCCCTTCCATTCAGTGACACCAGAACCCCCCCCCCCTTCCATTCCCTGACACCAGACCCCCCCCCTTCCATTCCCTGACACCAGACCCCCCCCTTCCATTCCCTGACACCAGACCCCCCCCCCCTTCCATTCCCTGACACCAGACCCCCCCCCCTTCCATTCCCTGACACCAGACCCCCCCCCCTTCCCTGACACCAGACCCCCCCTTCCATTCCCTGACACCAGACCCCCCCCCTTTCCATTCCCTGACACCAGACCCCCCCCCCTTTCCATTCCCTGACACCAGACCCCCCCCCCCTTTCCATTCCCTGACACCAGACCCCCCCCCCCCCTTTCCATTCCCTGACACCAGACCCCCCCCCCCTTTCCATTCCCTGACACCAGACCCCCCCCCCTTTCCATTCCCTGACACCAGACCCCCCCCCCCTTTCCATTCCCTGACACCAGCCCCCCCCCCCCTTTCCATTCCCTGACACCAGACCCCCCCCCCTTCCATTCCCTGACACCAGACCCCCCCCCCCCTTCCATTCCCTGACACCAGACCCCCCCCCCCTTCCATTCCCTGACACCAGACCCCCCCCCCCTTCCCTGACACCAGACCCCCCCCCCCATTCCCTGACACCAGACCCCCCCCTTTCCATTCCCTGACACCAGACCCCCCCCCTTTCCATTCCCTGACACCAGACCCCCCCCCCCCCTTTCCATTCCCTGACACCAGACCCCCCCCCCCTTTCCATTCCCTGACACCAGACCCCCCCCCCCTTTCCATTCCCTGACACCAGAACCCCCCCCCCCCCTTTCCATTCCCTGACACCAGACCCCCCCCCTTTCCATTCCCTGACACCAGACCCCCCCCCTTTCCATTCCCTGACACCAGAACCCCCCCCCCCTTTCCATTCCCTGACACCAGAACCCCCCCCCCCCTTTCCATTCCCTGACACCAGACCCCCCCCCTTTCCATTCCCTGACCCCAGACCCCCCCCCTTTCCATTCCCTGACACCAGACCCCCCCCCCCCCTTTCCATTCCCTGACACCAGACCCCCCCCCCTTTCCATTCCCTGACACCAGACCCCCCCCCCCTTTCCATTCCCTGACACCAGACCCCCCCCCCCCTTTCCATTCCCTGACACCAGACCCCCCCCCCCCTTTCCATTCCCTGACACCAGACCCCCCCCTTCCATTCAACCTTGACACCAGGCCGCCGCCCCCCCTTCCTTTCAACCTTGACACCAGGCCGCCGCCCCCCTCCCTTCCTTCCGTTCCCTGACTCCAGGCTGCCGCCGCCCCCCTTCCTTCCGTTCCCTGACTCCAGGCTGCCGCCGCCCCCTCTTCCTTCCGTTCCCTGACTCCAGGCTGCCGCCGCCCCCCTCTTCCTTCCGTTCCCTGACTCCAGGCTGCCGCCGCCCCCCTCTTCCTTCCGTTCCCTGACTCCAGGCTGCCGCCGCCCCCCTCTTCCTTCCGTTCCCTGACTCCAGGCTGCCGCCGCCCCCCCTTCCTTCCGTTCCCTGACACCAGGCCGCCGCCCCCCTTCCTTCCGTTCCCTGACACCAGGCCGCCGCCCCCTTCTCCATTCCCTGTCACCGGTGGTTCCCAACCTGCTGTCACATTAAGTTGTAAATCGATGACGGGACTCGCCAAGTCCTCTGCCAGTTAGGCCTCATTCACATGGGAGTACCGATCCCTATACCTGTGTGAAGGGCCATCTTCAGTTGCCCGGGATGCACATGAGTTCTGTGTAGGGGCAGCTGACATTGTGTTCAAATCAGTTAGAGGGAAGCCAGCTGCATGGACCTCCGTGCCCCATCTGTACAGGGCAGAACACTGTGTGACTGAGGCCTTCTAGTTTTACTTCAGTCCTACCTGACCTACCTCTCACTTGTGGGTTATCTGCTGTCCTCTATGGTTGTAGGACCACCCTGTCCAGTTTGGTATGATCATTGTCCTTCCTATATAGAGGCTACCAGAAGTCCTGAATGATATTGCTGGTTGGACGGGTAGAACTGGTGTCAGGAGTGTTGTAGTTGGAGTGTTTGATGAATTTTCTGGCAAGGCTTTGATGCTTTTCCAAGGCTTTCTCCAAGTGAAATCTCTCTGGGCTGTGGACTGCAATCTTTGCCGTCTCATCTTATGTCACAGTTGCTGCCATTATTGAAGTCCTTCCAGCCATTTTCCATAGCACAGTTGGCAGTGCCCCAGTGGTACCAGCCACAACAAGCAAGGCCCCCCATTATCATCGTCTGGTGCTGCTGGCTTCCTGCCAACATGAAGGACTTCTGTCTGGGCGCTTAGTCTTCTCTTTTCCTGAATCACTCTTACGTTTTGGCAGCTTTTCTATTACCACCCGGCCACAATTGTATCAGCAAAGTTGCTATTTGGTGTAATTGATTATATGGTTACCTAGTAGCTTAGACTGTCATGTTGCGGCATTGCATTTGTTTTTCTGGGCATTGCTTACTTCCTGTGGCAGTCTGATCAGACTGGCTGTATGGGACTTGTAGTTCAACTAGAATAGTGTTTGTTACTGACTTTATGAGCGTCAGAGTTTAATGGTGGACGTTTCTATTTGTTTCCCCAGGATGGCTTTGTAATATTTTATCATTTCTAACCAGATTTCTGGGACTGATACAATATGCAGCCTTCAGTTTGTAAGATTGATTTGTTAGTGTTATCCCAAGATAAACATTCCTGCTTTGAGGAGAAGTGTAGTCTAGTGTCTTTAATGAAGGTTTGTTGTACTTTGGAGTGCAATATTAAACCAGATAACCATATATCTTTGCTTTGCAAGGAAGCTGTGAGTCATGTGATCTTATGCAAGAGACTTTAATTTTAAAGGTGGATACACTTTCTGTATTTATAGTCAATAGAACTGGGTCCTAATATATCTCCAGACTTTGCCAGGTCTGTGTTCACAATGCATATATCTTCTGCTTTGTTACTGCGCACTCGGATGACAATTTTTATTGCTGATTTTGTGTATCTCCTGTTAGTAGGCTGAGTCTTGGCAGCTCTTTCCTGCGCTCGATCATAAAATCAGGCCAAATAAGATCATTTCACAGTATACATAATGGGGGTTATTTACTAAAGGAAAATCCACTTCGCACTGAAAATGCACTTGAAAGTGCAGTCCTTGTAGATCCAAGGGGGGATATGCAAGGAAAATAAAAAAACGGCCTTTTAGCTTCCACGTGATTTGGATTAAAAAAAATCAGATCTTCCCCTCAGATGTACAGCAACTGCACTTCCAAGTGTACTTGCAGTGCAAAGTGGATATGCCTTTAGTAAATAACCCCCAATGTGTTTTTATTCATCGCAACAGATGGCAGGACTGTGCTTGTTCCATAAAACAGAGTTTATATTTAGTGGGTATTTTTATTTACAGGGTCAATAAGTCTAAAGTCAAGCACCTAAAGAGAAGTTCCAGTCTGTAAAAATAAAATTGTAAAGTCTGCAGCTACAAATACTATAGCTGCTGACTTTTAATACAAGGACACTTACCTGTCCAGGGATCCTGCGATGTCAGCACCCCAAGTCGATTCATCAATAGGCTTTGGGTGCAGGCATCTGTAGTAAGGGAAACAGGAAGTGAAGCCTTGCAAGTTCACATCCTGTTTCCTACTGTGCATGCATGAGTCACGCTGCACTTTCTGAATGGTCCTGACGTTTTCTGTGTGTCCCAGAAGGCAGCGGGGGGGGGGGAGAGGAGGGGCCGGAAATGTCGTAGATTGCTGTGCCGCTATCTTACCTGGAAGAGCGGGTACCTGTCAAAACCATGTAACTGCTCCCCCCCCCAAAAAAAAAGTGTCAATGGAACTCCGTTTTTAGAAATTTCACACGGGGCCTGATTTTATTCAGTGCTTTCTGTTGATGACCAGAACATATTTCTTGGTGTCTTGGGGTCCTTTCACACAAGCATGTTTGGATCAGTCGCTTGTCCATTTTTCTGGTCAATCTGCAAGGAGGCTCCATGTTAATCTATGGCCAGGCAAATGTAAATGGACTAGGTCTGAAAAAAAAAAAAACATTTCCCACTGGCAGAATTGCTCGGCCTCCTGGCTCTTTTTTTTAACATCCTCCAATCCACGGGGATGTAAAGGAATGAGCCTGGATGCTGCCCGAGGTTCGGAGATTTCCGTGGGCTTCGTCCGCGCCTGCGCAGTCAGGCAGGGAACCATCTCGGTAGGGAAACCAGAACACCGGCCAAATTTGCGATCCGTCTATGGCCAGCTTAAATGATATTATTATTCTCCAAAAATAAACGATACACATCCACCACCATCTCCAGTAGAGATTCTTCCCTCCACGCCGCTTCGCATGGATGGGAGAACAAGGTCAAATCAAGCCATGGTAACTTTGGTGGAAGAGTAGATAGATATGTATGTTGACTTTGGGTCCATATTAATAAAACACAATACAGTTCTGCAGCACTGGTTATTGGGTGATTACCTGCCGTTATTACATTCTAGTTGGCATGAATATTACAATACTTGAATACAAGGGAAAGAGTGCCCTTTTAAGTAGAACTTGCAGTATGTATTGGGCGCTCTTTAGGGGTAATAAATGAGGTTCTGACTGTCAATTGTTGGTAGCTTAGGGCTTTTTCATTGTAATTTTTTTTTTTTTATGAAAGAGACTTCTATCATACATGGACCACTAATATATGTTGTTATAGCCTGGGAGCTATTTCACTGTTCTTAGCAGCATGACCGTGGATTGAAGTAGGACAATAGTTTTTAGGCTGGTACACATGGACCTAATATCAGCCCATTCAACAGAAACCGTCTGACATTCGGTCAATGTGTACAGCAGCATCTCCAGCTTCGGACGAACAGGCATGCTGGAAAACTGATCAGAGCTCACAGCTGCAAGCGCTGGCCGCTGTGTGTTCTGGGGAGGGGGAGGGGGAGGGGAGGGGTCCCTCTTTCAGAACACAATAGCTTAGCGGGAAGGTGGCTGTACTAACATTGCATAGTTACCGTATTTTCTGGCGTATAAGACAACCTTTTATACTTAAAATATGCCTCAAATCAGGGGTCGTCTTATACACCGGTTGCAGAGTCAGTCAGACTGCTGGTGTCCATTTTTCAAAAGCTGCGCCTCCTCCTCGTGCTGTTCTGTGATAGGCTATATATCCGATATATCAACCGCTTCAAATTGTTGGCTGCAAATGGGGTTATCGGTGTTTTTGCTGATGGAAGAAAAGGTGCAGATAATGGCCGCTGAAAAACTCACACGGTTTTGCCCCGGTTTTTACAGAGATTTTAACATGCGTAATTTGACTCAACAAGCAATGGAAGCGCAACGGACCAGTGGGAAGACATACTCCGAATTTAAAAGGGATTCATTTTTCTTGATCTTTTCTAATAAAACATTCTTCAAAAACTGCAGTGTAAAAGCAGCCTGTTGGCCAAAAAGGTGCAGAAAATAAATTTGTATTCATTTAAATTCATGATATTAAAAAGTCAAATAGAATAACAATTATTTATAAAAAATATATATATTTATATTTTTCAAAAAAATCTGTCCTTTTCAACAAAGTGCAGTCAGAATTTTAATTTTGGGTGCACCACTAAGAGAGTGCAGCGAACTCCTCAGTTTTTTTTTTTATTTATTTTTTGGTTTTCCCCCCACTGGGTTGAAAGAAAAATTTTCCTGTGTGTGAAGTTCTTGGGGGAATTGCCATCCTGTAACTGAATTTCGATATAAAGCATTTGCATATACGAATCCTACTGGACACTTTTAGTAAAGGAGAATTTATTAGCTTCTAAATAAATGTCATCCATTGACACATCCTAACAGAAATCTTGTGAGCTGATCACTTCCTGTGCTCCCTTTCCCTGCTGCACTGTTATCAAGTAAGTTGGCCACAGATGATTCGTTTTTTTTTTTGTTTTTTTTATTCGCTCATTGCGCTGAATAGAAACAAAAACAAGTAGACGCTTTCATTCACAGAAACAAGGTGGCTGGAGGAATCCCCCTGCCTGGACCTTGTATTCTAATGCATGACTCTCTGCTATCATAATACACTGATCAACGGTGGCAGCTGCTAATCGGCAAGAGTTTTTTTAACATTCCTGTTCACCAAATGATCTAACAATTGATTTTGTTGAACCGGGACAGCCACATATGGATCAAAGTTTGGCCATTCCCTGCTGAACCAGTCAAATTTCGATCCATCTATGGCCAGCTTTACATTGCTCCAAGTTTTCTCTGAGGACTACAAAACCCCTCTGTTCTTTGTTATGGAAAAGAGGGTGAGAGGGGGTGCTGCTTCTCCAAGAGTGAAACATAAGTGTTGTCGCCATTGTACAAGAAGTATAATCACAGGGTCACCAAGGCCCCTTTCACATGTGTCTGCTGATCCCCACTGAGGAGGCGAATGACTGGTCCGTGTTCGCTCCGCTGATGCAGAGCGGACACGGACACAGCCTTCTGTTCTCTATCATCCGATCCATCCAGATCCCCATCCGTCTGTTTTTTAGCAGATAAAATTCGGATGTCAGTAAACACATGTCCACTGACATCTGCCGCTCCATAGAGAGCCCGATTTGGCCCATCAGAAAGGGGCCTTTCAAAAAGAAATCGGCCCTGTAAAAGAGGCTCTTCACTTCTTTCTGTTGGTGTCTTTAAAGCGGAACTAAACCCTCTTATCCTTTACAGCCAGGGAGGTGGCCATCTTAGCCTCTCTTTGATCTGTGGTTGCCATGGTGCTGCACATGAAATCAGCTATGACACCAGCCTTTTGATGGCTTGACAAGTTTGGTTGAGAACTAACAAACGCATACTAGTAATGGTAAGGGCTTGTTCACACGGACATTTTGGGGGGCTAATCCGCTGGCCACTGAAAATGTGTAAATATAGTTTCTCATAATCTTGCATGGAAATATGTGGTGAACTGTTGGTATCACCTGGATTTCAAAATGGAAGAAAATTGGCTTAACCTTCCTAGCGGTTTTCCCAAGTGCGGCTCTGGGTTAACTTTCATTACCAAAAGCTGTAACACCAAGCCACCTCGGGATTGCATTTCAGTTTCCTAGTACAGGTTACTTGTCTTTTCCACAGGACCCTCCGCCGGATGTTTCGCCCAATGTATTACTGTTCTGGCTCCGTTCCCTGCGAGCGATGCGACGCGTGGAGGCAGAGCATGATGACGAATTCAAAAAAGTACAAAATGCAAAATACACTGTAATCTGTAGATTACATTGCTGTATCAAATCATCTATATATAGAGAGAGAGAGTTATTCCTAAGAATTACAGGCCTACAATATAAAACGCCAAATTTCAATGCAAAACAATGTACCGCTTTAAGCATCAAAAATCTGACATAATTATAGCGCCAGGGAGGTTAACAGTGACTGCATCATATTGAGCATTTTGACAGTTGTGGTTTCTGTGGCTGTCTGAATACAAGACAGACAGTTGGCGATGCAGATTTTCCCATCCACACAATGTATATGAAGGAATCCCTCCTGCCAGTCAGCACTGGTGGCTGCCAGAATACTCTTAACATTGGCCACATCCGATGAGAAGCATCTGATAAGGTTGTTAATGTTCTGCCAGGATCTTTTGGATTTTCCCAACAACTTTGAATGGGAGATTGCTGGGAGGGCCGCCTACAGCTCAAATTTCTGCACAAATTCACTCTGTGTATGGCTAGTTTCAGTAAAGAGCAGCACAAATGTATTTTCCCTGGGCCTAATAATCGGAGACTTTAGATCTTGGCCTTTGATTGCCAGGAGACAGAAGAACAGAGCTTCTCCTCAGTCAGCAGAGCAAGTCTTTATCTTCCTCCTCTTACTTCCATAAAGGAGATTGTCTGTCTGCTGCTAGGAAGAACAGATTGTGCCTGATCTGTCAAAGGAGCCGGAGTCTGGGCCTGCGGAGTCCAGATGTTCCTGCATTGAGGCTTTTTAATTCAAAATCTGTATGTTGTAATAAATAGTTCTGAGAAAAAACAATGCAGCTTACATTGGTGATCTATAAAAATGCATAAGTGACCAGACAGCAAAACGTTCAGAATTGCTGGTTGTAGGAAGGGCTTTCAGACTGCTCTAGTCTGCACAGCATATATATAATCCTTTTAATAATTGCTTAAACTGTAAAATCTAAGATTTAATTTAGTGCTGCCCAAGCCTTTAAATCAGGCATGTCTGGCGTATAGTCATGTTCTCCTTTGAGAAGCTTGATAGATTACTTCATAGTTATTGTTTGTGGCTGTGAATAGCCGGTGTCACCTGTGGGATTTGATCCTCCCTCTGCGCAGTATGGATAGCTGGGTGCGCTTTGTTAGTCATCCCACTCATCTTGCTGGTTCTTGTAGAGTCACTCATCGAAAATCTTCCTCTCTGGGGACTTGTTAGTCATTGTGGTGCTGGAGATGACAGTTTAAAGAAAACCTGTCCTGAGAGAAATAGAAGGCTGCTATTGCAGACATTTTACATTTTTATCCTAGGTGCTTGGCATTTTCAGAAATGTGTGTACACCCCAAAAATGGATGACAACTTTAGTTTATTTTGATCTAATAAATATATCACAGGAGGGTGGAAATAGTTTATTTTAATTTGGATCCTAATCGACTTGTTCCACATGACAATCCTACTTGTCCTGATAAAAAAAAAATATATATATTTTTTCCCCAGGATAGAAAATATAAAGGGTTGATGTTTTTATTAGGCAGGGGTGCTTTTAGCAATGTCTCTGGCTTTTAAAAATGAAAGGGCTTGATGGCGTCATGCCCACTGGCCTTTTAAAAAAACAGGCTGTAAAGTTAGTACCGACGGCAGGAAAAAAGCGGCTTTAAAAACGTGATTTTATCTGCGTTATGCATTGAAGTCAATGCATATTTAGCCGTGGTGGCTTTCAGCCGCGTTTCTCTGTCTCTATTCAAAATCAGTGGTTCCCTGTGGGAGCCCATTGATTTGAATAGAAGTTGCACCAGAAGTCGGATCAAGATGATCCGACTTGTGCGCTGAGAATCTTAAAGGGGAACCCTGCCAAAATGTAAACTTTTTTTGTGTGTGGTTACCCCCAAGACGATACCAGACACTTTGGTCTAGTATAGATCTTAAGAGGAACCCCCCACAATCAATACCAGCCCCTTATCCAAGCACGCAGCCCGGTAGGTCAGTAAGGAGGGGACGAACAGTGCTTTGGGGCAGGGGGGGCCCTGCCCCCACCCCAAAGCACCTTGTCCCCATGTTAAACATTACAAGGGCCCCTTACCATCAACCCTTCCCCGGTGGTTGTCGGGGTCTGTGGGTGGGGACTTATCAGAATCTGGAAGCCCACTTTAATAAGGGGTCCCCCAGATCCTGTCCCCCACCCTAGGTGAATGAGTGTGGGGTAACCCTACCCATTCACCTAAAAAATATACACTACACAGGGTTTTAAAATATTAAGGCAACTCTGCCTCTTCTCCCTCTGCCGGTCCTTCTCCCCTCTCTGGGTTCTTCTCCGCTGTCTTCTGCTTATTTGCTAGGTCTTCTCCCACTGTTCTTCTTCCGATGTTGACTCGTAGCAATCTCCCAGTGTAATGCTGGGTCCGCCGTGTGCAATGACTTATATTGGCATCGGGTGGGGCCATCCGAGAATGTAATTTGGAGGCCACGCCCCTTGTGACATTATCACCTGGGCCATGATGGGGCGATGATGTCACAAGGGGCATGGCCTCCAAATTACATCCTCGGTGGCCCCACCCCATGCCAATATGTCATTGAACACGGGGGACCCAGCATTACATCAGGAGAGCACGTCGAGTCAACATTTGAACAGTGGGAGAAGGACTGGCAGAAGGAGAAGAGCGGGAGCTGCCTTAATAAAAAAAAAATGTAAAACCCTGTGTAGTATTTTATTTTTGACACACTATTTTTTTTTTCCTTTATTTTTAATGGGTAGGGGGTACCATACACCCCACACTCATTCACCTATGGTGAGGGCCAAGATCTGGGGGCCCCTTTTCCAGATTCCGATAAGTCCCTGCCCGCAGACCCCGACAACCACCGGGCAAGGGTTGTCGGGAAGAAGCCCTTATCAACATGGGGACAAGGTGCTTTGAGGCATATTGATCTGACTTCTGGTGCGATTTCTATTCAAATCAAATTCCCATAGGGAACCATTGATTTTGAAAAGAACAAAAAAAGGTGTTTGGCAGCCCATCAGTGCCACCTCATTGCTCATCAGTGCCAAGCTGTCATTCAGTGCCAAGCTCATCAGTGCCCACCAGTGCCAAGCTCATCAGTGCCCACCAGTGCCAAGCTCATCAGTGCCCACCAGTGCCAAGCTCATCAGTGCCCACCAGTGCCAAGCTCATCAGTGCCCACCAGTGCCAAGCTCATCAGTGCCCACCAGTGCCAAGCTCATCAGTGCCCACCAGTGCCAAGCTCATCAGTGCCCACCAGTGCCAAGCTCATCAGTGCCCACCAGTGCCAAGCTCATCAGTGCCCACCAGTGCCAAGCTCATCAGTGCCCACCAGTGCCAAGCTCATCAGTGCCCACCAGTGCCAAGCTCATCAGTGCCCACCAGTGCCAAGCTCATCAGTGCCCACCAGTGCCAAGCTCATCAGTGCCCACCAGTGCCAAGCTCATCAGTGCCCACCAGTGCCAAGCTCATCAGTGCCCACCAGTGCCAAGCTCATCAGTGCCCACCAGTGCCAAGCTCATCAGTGCCCACCAGTGCCAAGCTCATCAGTGCCCACCAGTGCCAAGCTGTCATTCACTGCCACCTCACCAGTGCCAAGCTGTCATTCACTGCCACCTCACCAGTGCCAAGCTGTCATTCACTGCCACCTCACCAGTGCCAAGCTGTCATTCACTGCCACCTCACCAGTGCCAAGCTGTCATTCACTGCCACCTCACCAGTGCCAAGCTGTCATTCACTGCCACCTCACCAGTGCCAAGCTGTCATTCACTGCCACCTCACCAGTGCCAAGCTGTCATTCACTGCCACCTCACCAGTGCCAAGCTGTCATTCACTGCCACCTCACCAGTGCCAAGCTGTCATTCACTGCCACCTCACCAGTGCCAAGCTGTCATTCACTGCTGAACTCGCCAGTGGCATGCTGTCATTCACTGCCGAACTCACCAGTGCCAAGCTGTCATTCACACTAACACCTCACCAGTGCCCACCAGCGGAGCGCTCCCGGCTCCGTTCTGTCCCCTCGCATGTCCAAAGACCGCTCTATTTGTCCCCTGACATGCTGCGCAGGCAGCGGCCATGATAGCAGCCGTTTAAAATAGACGGTGGGCGGCTGTGGGGGGGGGGGGGGGGAGGATTGATTTCCACACAGCACACCCCTGCCTCACATCCCTAACAATCTGCCTTTTTTTTTTTTAGATAATAATCGGTTGATGCCGGTTTCTTTAAAAAGGCTAAATATCGGCCAATATATTGGTCGACCTCTAGTCCAGAAGTGGTTAAAGCGGAGTTCCACTTGTTTGTAAGTTTATTAAGTCAGCAGCTACCAAAAGTGTAACTGCTGACTTTTAATAAACACACTCACCTGTTCCACGGTCCAACGATGTGACCGCCCAAAGCCTCACTCTTCTCCCCTCCTCTGTGGCACCAACATTGCAAGTGTGGGCTTCCGGCTGTGTCAGCTTGCAATTTCACAGCTGTGTGCGCACTGTGTGAGTCGCGCTGCACTCTTAGTGGCCACGCAATCTTCTGGGACTTGTGACGTGTCCCAGAAGATTGGAGAGAGGAGTCTTTGAGGCGACGGAAGAAGGAAGTGGAACGGGAAGTGCCTGTTAAAACTAGGTCCCCCTCCCCCAAAAAAAGACATGCCGCATGTAGGGGGCCAGGAGTGCTTAAAGTAGGATAACCAGACATTCCCGGTTTCCGGGGACAGTCCCCAGATTGCGGACACTGTCCCTGGACCAAGTCTGTCCCCGGATTGAGGACACTGTCCCTGGACCAAGTCTGTCCCCGGATTGAGGACACTGTCCCTGGACCAAGTCTGTCCCCGGATTGAATTTGAACAGGGGCTGGGGCAATTTCAAAGACAGTCAGTGCAGAATAAAAAAAAAAATAATAATCTGAATTAAACACCCCCGCTCCTAGCTTAGGGGGTGTATTTTTCCCATTATCTGTGGCAATTTCTGATGATCATGTGCTGGTCGGGTGCATGCCCATTTAGCTCCGCTTGCATATTCTTCTGCCTTGGCTCAAGTCCCGGGCAGTCGCCTGCCCGCTTATCTCCTTGCCTTCCCTGGTGGAGTGATCTTCCTCCGCTCTCCACCCAGTAGTACCCGGGGCCCAGAGAGTGAGACTTGAGAGGCTGTGAGGCGGGCGGCGGCAATGGGAAGAGAGTCGCTGATTGCCGCCATTACTAAAAAAAGCGTCCCGGATTTAATTTAAAAAATCCGGTCACCTTAGCTTAAAGTGGAAGATCCGCTTTTGGATGGGACTCCGCTTTAATATTACCTTTTATGCAGAACATCCAAGAAACAGATTGTTTCACTTTCACAATTTTGGCAGAATTTGGTGTCTGTCGAGTGCGGAGCATCCCTTTAAAAGGAAATCATAGCGCAGCAATAAGGTTCAAGAAAGCAGATTTGAATCCTCCTCCTCCTGCTGTATCAGAACAATACCATGTTGTTTTCTGATCATTTTACAGCTCCTACTGATTGCCCTTCCTATTTTCTGGAATAGACTGTTCTTTGTTTCCTGTCTGCATCTATTTCCTACGTCCTATAAATATTTCTGTTATTGGCTCTGCTTTTCAGAGCAGAAAGTTTCTATTTCAGGGGGATGTCTGTTAGTGTAGGCTGTATTAATATTCAGTACAGTTGGAACGTCTGTGCAATCTGTCCGCCCTGTTTCATTGTGATTTTTTCTCCTAAGGTGAAGGTGTGTCCTGTAGCTAGAAAGGATTTTTGTTTTTTTTCTTCAGTATCCTGACTAAGCACCTTTGAAATGAAGGCTTGGGCTTGCGGGGAGGATGGCAGAGTTACAGCCGGCAATTTTTATGTAATAGTTTACTTCTACACTGCAGTAATAACTGATGTGTCTAGATATATTAATGTACTAATTATGGGGACTGTCGTTGCTGACCAGCTCCTGAAAATGCTTGTTGCTTGGCTTTGGCCTCCAAAGCTTTCGGCGACAGTGACTTGGAACAAACATGCCGAACAGGAAAGTCTGAGTAATGTCAGAGCACCTCAATTCAAAGTCTGTAGCCATTGAAGTATTGCAGCCGAGGATCTATGATTTTTAGTATGAGAGGCAATGCAGAAATATTGGTTATACTTCTGGATTGTTGTGGTACTACACTTTTTTTGTCAGATTACTTTAAAAAATAAAATAAACATTGTAAGGAAATGTGAGTGGTCTGGTATGCAGGTTGACAGGCTCTGCACAGCAAGATGTAGCCTGTTGGTTATTAAAAATAAAAACGTTGTTATACTTGCCTGCTCTGTGTGGTGGTTTTGCACAGAGCAGCCCTGATCTACTACTACTTGGGTCCCCAGCACTGCTGACTCAACCCACCCCCCTTGACCAGTGCCCCCAATAGCAAGCTGCTTGCTATGGGGCACTGGTGCATGCTTGCTCTTGAGTCCTGCTCTATGCTTCCTTCAAGCGGAGTTCCACCCAAAAGTGGAACTTCCGCTTTAAGCACTCCTCGCCCCCTTACATGCTACATTTGGCATGTCATTTTTTTGGGGGGGGGGGGGAGTGGGACTTCCTGTCCCACTTCCTACTTCCACCTAGGCACTGCCTAGGTGGCCCCTCCCTCTAGGCGATCTCCTCGTACACGTGACAGGTCCCAGGAGATTGCCTGCCAATTCCGGGAGCACAGTGAAACTGAAAGCTGTCACGGCCGGGTGCCCAGAATGTGAATGGAGGCGAATGGGAGATGAGCGACACTACGTTCCGGCCGCATCGCTGGACCGTGGAACAGGCGAGTGTCTGTTTATTAAAAGTTAGCTGCTGACTATTAATAAACATTAAAAGGCTGGAACTCCGCTTTAAGACACACAAAGCCACGGCTTGGCCCTGCCCCCACTCTCTCTTCATTGGCTCACTAGCTGTGATTTATGGCAATGGGAGCCAATGGCTCCCACCACTGTCTCGGCCAATGAGAAGAGATGGACCTCGGTAAGCTGAGGCTCCCCTGCACATCCCTTGTGCGAGAGGGGGCTCAGGTGAGTATTTGGTGGGGGGGCTGTGCGGGGCGCAGCACACAAGTGTTTTTTTTTTTTTTTTTTTACCTTCATGCAAAGGGTAAACCCTTATGTTTTTTTATATAACTAAAGTCGGAGAAATCATTTGTTAAAAAAAAAAAGGCAAAATCTTCCAAGAGATTCTCTTAATTAGCAAGGATATCCTCTTCCTGTTTTGGCTATGGTACAGGAAGTTATGGTAGCTCTCCCCAATGGGACACAGATGGGGGGAAAAAAAACTTACTCTAACCAAAACAAAAAAAAAGGTTTTGCCTGTAGTTCTACTTTAATGTATCCACAGGTATGAAGTATATTAACTCCTTAGCACCGACCGTACGCGCATATTCAGCCTAAGCTTTCAGGGGTTATACCAGGGTGATGCCGGCATCATCCCACTACTGTTTTTTAGAGTGGGCAGTCGGCTTTTCAGGGATAAGCAATGCAGCAAAGATAAAGATTTACTCCCATCAGTCTGGCATGTAAATTGCCACCATCCCTGGTAAATCAAAAAAGGAAGTTGCCTCAAAGAGTTGGGATTTTATGGGCAATGAATCGAATCAAAAAAATATATAAAAAATATATATAATTTATTACAAAATATAATAGAAAAAAAATACAAAAATACATACAGACATATACACCAACCAATGAGTGGTAAATAATTAAAAACAATGGTAAATAGACTAACAGTGCACATGTAAGAATGGTAAGAATGACAGTATCTGCATGTGAACTCCAAGGACCTAGAAATTTAGGTTCCTGAAGGTGTCGGACAGCTGATCCAACGCGTTTCGAATATATGGATTTATACTATTATCTTCAGGGATGACAGCATCTCTGAAATTGCAGAATGAATGATCAGAAAAATACATTTACATTATACAGAAAAATTATAGAGCATGATTATATATATATATATATATATATATATATATATATATATATATATATATATATATATATATATATATATATATATATATATATATATATATATATATCCAGGTCTATATAAAGATTATATTATATTTCAGTGACTGAGTTGGCGCCTATTGCAATATGAAAAATAATATATAGAAAACTTACATGTACATGCATCTGTCTAGATATGAACCAGTCCCTTCATCTAAGACCTGTCTGAGTCCACCAGACCTTCCACAGCATAGGAAATCCAAAGAACACAGGGTTCAATTTAAATTGCCAAAAGACAAAGTATCCCAAACCCCCTCAAAGCAAACACAGGCACCAAGGTAGGAATGGACCTGCGGAAGATAAATAGGAGATAAATGGCAACAAGTCCATTAAACCCCCCCATTCTTAAAGACTTCCCCTAAGCCACCAAAGGACTTACTGTGTTGTTGGAAAATCCCAGAAAACAAAGATGGTTAGAACTGCCAAAGCAAGAGGAGATCCATAGTAAGTACCTTCCACTAGGATGTCCAGAGGGAACTGGCAACATTGGATTCCCGGCGTTGTCCTAAATACCCAAAAACCCCGCCCAACATGGCAGGCTGTTGATGGAAACTATCCACAGACTAAAAAAAAGGAGAGCGAGAGGCTGGCTTGGAAATGGCCGCGTCATAGTCGTTGACCGGAAATGACAAAATCCCGTCGCCTGAAATGCCTGGACCCGGAAATGCTGCGATCTAGAATAAAAACACGGCCGCATAAAACCGCAATCCGGAAGTGCCGCCAGCCGAAAAAGGCCAAACCCAAGATTGTGGAAGGCATAGAACTGGAAGTCAAGGTACATCCGGCCAGAAATTGTGGCAAGTCAGTCGTCTCCATGGAACTACAATCTCCGGAGAGCACACAGGGTCTTGCCACGGAGAGTGCTAGGATGGAATACAAATGATTAAAGGGTAGAGAAGGAAGCAGAGAAAATGGGCAGTCCAAGATGGAAATAGGGCAAGCCTAAAAGATGGAAACCCCGCAATACCCCCCAAAAAAGTGAAAAGTAATATCAAAGGGTGAAGAATCCCCCCCCCCCCCAAAAAAAAAAGAAAGGGAAGGAAGCCTATGCGTGGTATGTGTCATATGGACCAAAATAAGGGAACCATAAAAAGAAAACCACCCACACCAAGCAGGGCAAACCGCCACCTGACACAAAAAATTGATATGATTGTCCCGGCAGAAGCCAGAAAACCAATCATAAATCACACCCCTCCCTGAATTGGAGGGGCTTTTGTCACAGCATGCTGTGAAGGTAAAGGACCCGGGTAAAAGCGCAATACGAAAGGAACTTCAGTTCAATCCTGTAACATAGAGACATGAAAATAATTACAAACATTTATGTAATACCAAAACATCAAAAAATATACAAATAGATAACGTAGAAAAGAAAAACAACCCCCCCATGATATTTCCCCAAAAGAAGTCCTATATACAAGTCCGACATAAAGAGCAACATTTAGATGACCACGGAAAGAAAGCACACATCCCTAGCAGGATGAAATAGCCATTGGAAGATGGATAGATTAGTTTACGTTTCAGTCGGTTTTGCCAGAACTGAACCCATTTAAGAAAGGTCTGAAGCTCTCTGCCTCGTTCAAACCTGGAAGAGTGGTAGCATCCAGATGTTTAATCCATCTCATTTCACGTTGTAATAACGTCTTATTCCAGTCACCTCCCCGTTTAGGGATGTGTAACCGGGCCAAGACGGTGAAATTAACTGACGGCATTCTGTAACCATGACATTAGGCCACATGTCACCCCAAAGGCAAATACAGATTACAGATCTTTATACTGGCCGCTAAGTGTTTACTAACACGTTGGCCCAGTTCTTGCTGCGTCTTGCCCACATAGAACGCTCCACACTGACCCTGCAACAAATATACCACATCTTGCGTTTTACAATTCGCAAAATGTTTCAGGTGGAAACGTTCACCATTAGGCAAGGTTGGGAAGGTTCTTTTGCCTATTACTTTACAGAAGTAAAGTTGACTGTATGGAAATAGATTTTTTAAGAGGCTCTGGGTGAAAACTAACTGCGTGAAGGATGGTATTACCGGCAGTTTCCTTCCTAAAAAGTTTACTGATGATTCTCCCAAACTGATCCTTAGTAATACAGATATCCAGAAAATTGATTTTGTGGTAATCATAGGACATGGTAAAGAATAGATTAAATTCATTGCTATTCATTATTTTTAAGCATTCTTTTAGGGTTTCTTCTGGGCCATTCCATATCAACAGCACATCGTCGATGTAGCGTTGCCACAGCACGATGTGCTGTGTGTATGTCATCAAATCATCACTGGACAGAAAGCCTTTTTCCCACTCCCCCAGGTACAGGTTGGCATATGAGGGTGCACAGCATGTCCCCATAGCCACTCCCTGTACCTGGAGGTAGTGGGAATCCTTAAAAAGAAAAACATTGTGCCTCACAATAAATTCCATCATGCATAGAATTAAGTTGTTAAATTTCCATTCTGTAGTATTATGTATTATGTTAATCTATGCCTGTAACACTCTGTCTTGTTGTGAATTGTTAAGGTCTGGAAGCGTTTCGATACCTTCGGGTGATTCTACGATATACAAGCAATAAACAATAGTTTATTAGTGGGACACAAAGGACGCCAATTTTGTTTGGGAGCCACGTTGCATGACTGCGCAATCGTCAGTTAAAGTGACGCAGTGCCGAATCGCAAAAAGGGGCCTTGTCCTTTACTTGCATATTGGTCCGGGTCTTAAGTGGTTAAAGATCTTTTTTGGTTGTTATCCTAGTGGAGAAGGGGAGGGATATGCCGCCGCTTTTCTCGGGCTCGGCTGCTAATGGTGATTGGGAAGAAAAAAATTGCAGTATTCAGAATCGCCGTTTTTGGCGCTCTGAATACTTTGAGGTGGACATCGCTGGAGAGAAGGAGCTCTGGTAAGTAATTCTGCCTTCTGCCTATACAATCTCTTTACAGACAGTGCTTCATTTTTATATTGTGTTGTGTGTGTTTTTTTTTTTTTATGAAAATTTAGCAAATGGCATTTCATTCACACTTGTGCGCCACAGCTGTTGTCTATTTTATGCAACCCACCTCAACAAAGTGTTATGGTCTGAACAGGGCTCATACAAAACCAGGATTTTCTATGTGCCCTGGCATTGAGCCTGTGTTGATCTACGTAGATGAATGCAGCTCAGCTGATGTGCTGTGAATAAGCAATAAAACGTGTACGTAAAATTTGTGTTGTGTACCTACAAATGAAGCAGACACAGTTGCTGTGGTTAGGGCTTTAGACTCCATTCACACAGGGGCAACACGACTTCCAGCGCGACTTTGGGAGTCAACTTGGACACGACTTGAGTATGAATCACAGCGCGACAAGAGGCAACTTCAAGTTGCCTCCAGGACAGGAGGCTTTCCAGTGGCCAATCAAACAAGAATCGGCTCTGTGTGAGGGAGGGGTTTGCCTGAGAAATGTATGTTTTCTTCCTGTATTGTTGCTTCTGTTAAGACAGTGATCCGACTTCTCAGGCAACTTCCATTGAAATCAATGGGTACAAGTTGCCTAGAAGTCGGATTGAAGTAGTACAGGAACCTTTTCTGAAGTCAGAGCAACTTCAGTAGTGTGTATTAACATGGCTCTATTCACACTAATTGCTTTTCTCAACAGTGCGACTTCAAGTCGGATCTCAAGTCGCCCCTGTGTGAATGGGCTGTTATTTGCTTTATTTTTGTTGAAGTGAGGTTGTTGGTGACAAGTGATATATTGTGAAAATGTATTTTTACCAGCCAGGGCAGTACAGCCTAGGGTTGGTTCTCGAGACTGTGCTTTGTTTGCGGAGTGCGCAACATGGCTTCTCCCTGTAGGCATGCTTCCTTCTCCAGTACAAATAATTCTCTATAGATTGAATTACTACATCACCACAGTGCAGTTATCGTATTGGATAATTGATTTTAATGTTTCTTGGGTCTTGTCCATCTTGGTGATTTGATGTTTTGTAGGCGGCTGAGGGCGTCACTCCGCTGTTATTTGTCAGATGAGTTGTTTGTTTCCCTCTGGACTAGCAGCAGATGCATTATGATAAGGGCTGAACTTTAAAATGAAAGTAAAGACATTTTTAATTTGGGGTTCTGCACTAAAAGATGAAGGTGGAATGTCAGTCGGCAAATGTTTTAATGATAAAAAATAAATAAATGTATCTGTCTTGCATTTTGGAGCCCAAAGAATATTCCACAAACTTTTAGGCTTGTGGCCCTTGGCACTAAAAAAAGCAATACAGCCACCTTCCCTTCACCATATTCATTTGGTACATGCTCCCAGAATCAGGAGAAATGCCGATTTTAAAGGGTTTCCGGCATGAATCCTGCAGGTACAAGTAGCAGTGTATTTTTATCACAGAAGTTTTCTTGTACTTTAAAGTGGAGCAAAGTTCCTCGTGGTCGACTTGTGCCATAATGTGCAATTATGCACATCACTTACCTCCTAATATGTGTAGACTTTCAACCTTGATGGATCTAGGTTCCAGTCACTGCTCCATTGCTGCCATCTTCCTCACCACCCCTTCAGGATCCTGTGACACGTTATTCATTCATTAGTTGGCCACTGATGATTTAACTCCATCAAATGCGTATAATGGTTATCATCCCTGACGCTCTGCTCTGTTCTCGGTGAGCTGGAATGTAAAGCCGTGGCCTCAATTAACGTCCGCCGCAATCGCGCGGTGGGGGCGCACGGAGGCACAGGATCCTGTGTCTCCGTTCGCCCCCACCTCCTCCCGCCGCAGCCGGTAATTGAGGCCGCGGCCTTGTGAAGTCCCAAGCTTCCTTCTGTGACCTGGCGCCATCTGGTCGTGGCCGTTGGCATTACATGTAAAACCAGTTTGAATGTGTAATTTTTCACTGCCATCTCCTCCCCACAAACGCACTTTTTTGGGGGGAAAAATACACCTTTTTTAAATAAAAAAAATAAGACAGCAGTAAAGTTATCCCAATTTTTTTTTTATATTGTAAAAGATAATGTTACGCCGAGTAAATTGCATCCGCTCGTGGAATGCTGACAAACTTTTACCCTTTAACCACTTCCATACAGGGCACTTATACACCTTCCCGCCCAGACCAATTTTTAGCTTTCAGCGCTGTTGCACTTTAAATTACAATTGCGCGGTCATGCTACACTGTACCCAAACTAAATTTTTATCATTTTGTACCCACAAATAGAGCTTTCTTTTGGTGGTATTTGATCACCTCTGGGATTTTTATTTTCTGCAAAAAAAAAAAAAAAATGACTGAAAATGTTTTAATTTTTTTTTGTTTCCGTTATAAAACATTGTAAATAAGTACGTTTTCTCCTTCACTAATGGGCACTGATGGTACTGCACTGACTGGCACTGATAAGGTGGCACTGATGGGCACCGATGAGGTGGCACCGATGTGGTGGCATTGATGATGGGCACCAATATGCGTCACGGATGGGCGTCACGGATGGGCGTCACGGATGGGCGTCACGGATGGGCGTCACGGATGGGCGTCACGGATGGGCGTCACGGATGGGCGTCACGGATGGGCGTCACGGATGGGCGGCAGGGATGGGCGGCAGGGATGGGCGGCAGGGATGGGCGGCATGGATTGGCATAGATGGGCACTAACTAATGTGTTGTACTAATGGATGCCAATCAGTGCCAAACAATGCCTTCCAATCAGTGATGCCCATTGTGGGCACTGATTGGCATCCATTGTGGCACTGATTGGCATCAATTATGTGTCATCCCTGGTGGTCTAGGGTGGCATACCTTTGATATAAATCCCTGGTGATCTAGTGGAATCCCTGGTGGTCCAGTGGGCATCCTCAGGGGGGGCTGTGCTGATCGATCAGCACAAACCCCCCCCCTGTCAGAGGAGCAGCCGCCGATCGGCTCTCCTCTACTCGCGTCTGACAGACGCGAGTGAGGAAAAGCCGATTACCGGCTTTTGCTGTTTACATCGTGATCAGCCTTCTGATCATGTGGTAAAGTGTCTCCGTGAGAGACACTTTACCTAGATCGGTGTTGCGGGGTGTCAGACTGACACCCTGCAACAACGATCGCCGCGATGCGCGCCCCCGGGGGCGCGCAGTGGCTCAGAATCCTGAGGGCGTCATATGACGTCCAGTCAGGATTCTACAACCACTTTGCCGCCGTCAATCTGTCATTGGCGGGCGGCAAGTGGTTAAAATCTCCATAGGCGACGTTTAAAAAAATTCTACAGGTTGCATGTTTTGAGTTAGAGGAGGTCTAGAGCTAGAATTATTGCTCTCGCTCCAATGATCGCGGCGATACCTCACGTGTGGTTTGAATACCGTTTACATATGCGGGCGCTACTCACGTATGTGTTCGCTTCTGCACGCGAGCTCGTCGGGACGGGGTGCGTTTTCTGGCTCCTAACTTTTTTAGCTGGCTCCTAGATTCCAAGCAAATTTGTCAAACCCTGGATTACAATATCTTGGTTGTGTTAAAGCATAAACATTTGTCCTGGGGGTCACATTTCAGAAATTCTAAATTAGTTTGATAGTTTAAAAGAAAATCCTGTCTGAAGCAGACTAGAAGAGGAAATATTTATATAATCCTCTTTTTATCTGCGTATGAAGAACATATTTCATTGTTCATGTACCAGAAGTTCTCAAATGTGTAATGAGTTAATGTGGCCTCTTTGCTGGAGCTAACTAGTCTGTTTTTAAAGCTGCGTGGCCTTATAACAACGGGTCATATGCTTGGACTGTATATAATGAGCGATTGTATAATTATAGCTCGCCATTTGTTCAAGGGGAAAATTATTGCTGCATTTAGCTAACCATGTGTTCTTTTTCCAAGTATACTTCACACATGCTTTATTAAAAAGAAATAATAAAGTGTGTGTGTGTAGAGATGGACCATTTTGCTCAACATTTGTGGCGTATCTATATCATATAGGCTTATTGATGATGGACTCATTTTCTGGTCTAATCTCACTGCTACAATATGCGCAACTCATCATAGCACATTATACCCAACTTCTATATTAGATGGCATTCTAGTACAAGATGGCATATTGGTAAAAGAATAGTGTGCTACTTTGTCTTAACCTGTATTGGTTAAAAAAATGTAGAAAAATAGCACTGGATCCTTTAGGTTATCTTATTAGTTATCTTGGCAGGTATTGATTTAGGTAATCCATTTCCCAGTTGGGCTGCTTCTACACCCTGGAAGATCTCCACGGTCTCTTTGGCTTGTAGTGTAAGCCAGGGGTCTCCAAACTGCGGCCCTGGGGCCGGGTGTGGCCCTTTGCTTGCCTTAATGCGGCCCTTGGGGCACTATTCCATCCAATTTAAATGGGGCATAATTCTTGTTGCTGACACCAATGGGGCACTATTCCTCCAACTGACACCATCAATTCTTTCCATTAACACCAACAATGGGGCACTTGTCATTCCACTGTCACCAAAGATATGGTATTCTTTACTCCCACTGGACATTTTTTACTCCCAATGGCCCTAGTCTGGCCCCCCCTAAAGTCTGAAGGACCGTGAACTGGCCCTTTGTTTAGAAAGTTTGGAGACCCCTGGTGTAAGCTAACAAAAATGTAAATTGAAGTGCCACATCACCGCTGAAAGATCCAGATGCTATTATGTTCAAATAGGTCAGAGGGACAATCCAACAAGTACCAGGGCATTGTGGGGGTCCCAAAACACCCTCTTCATCAGGATTTGATTGAAAATGATGCAAATGGACTAGAAGTGAACTAAAACTTTACTGATATTTTTCCAGTGTGATTATAAGCATGGATCTTGTCTGACAAAACCCATGCTTGTTCTTACACTGGAACAAATACCATTACATATGCAGTTTACTATTCGTCCATTCGCATTGTTTCAGTCAATACGATGCAGCTGGCATTTTTGGACCCCTAAAACGTGTTGCCTACTTTTTGGATTGTCCCCCATGTCTGGAGCTTTTTAGCAGTAGTGTTGCACTTCAATTACATTTTTTTTTATTTTTTTATACATTAACCAGTATTAGGACACTGCACCATAGTCTTTCCCTCTTATAAATAGCATCTGTGTCAGGCTGGCATACCATATTCTGTACCACTATAACCATTACCATGGCCTGTCCTCTCTAACCTCCATGCTGATCTGATTTTTATTTTTCCCCCTTTTATATAGACGAAACCTTATGTCTTTGATCGAGTATTCCAGTCGAACACATCTCAAGAACAAGTTTACAATGCCTGTGCTAAAGCAATTGTTAAAGGTAAGAATGATTAAATTCTTTAAACATAAGTTGTGCTTTTGTTGGTTTATCAGATTTTAAATTACCTAGTGTCATAACTACTCCCAGTATTCTTGCATTTTTAGGGCCCGTCCACGCCAGAAGCTTTGGTAGAACACAGCTGCTGGTATATGGTGTCATGACAGTGGTTCAGCTTTGTATGGATTATTATTTTTGTGAACTTTAGTGATATGTCACAAAATGTCATTTCTTTAATGTATATCGCAGAACACAGAGCAGCCAGCATTGGACACTGACGAAAAAGACAGGAAGTTCTTTCCTAATCATAACCCCTCCCATGTAGAGAGAGGCTACAGTAATGGCCACTACTGTGCAGCTCTCCATGATTGTTTAGATTATCAATGGTTCTTAAAGGGATCAAGAGACAGGTTCTATCCAAATTTATTTCGACAGCTATAATTGCTCAGAGGAATGGTACTCGGACCCTGCACTAGACTTGGAGGCATAGGACAGGAGGATGCAGTCGTTGCACTTTCCTGTGTCCATACACCCCAGCACCCTTCGGTCTCTATCACCATGGACACCTTTGCTGTGGCTGAAGACAGGAAAGTTCCCCCCTCTCTTTGAAGATGCTGACGCTGCTAGTTAATTTGCTCTGTCTTGAGCCATGATCAGAGGTCAGTTTACTGCTTTAGGCCTCGGATGCTCAGTTTGATGATCCAAAGATGGGTCATTCAGCTTCCAAATCTTCTATTTCTTGTTGGATTTGCCAGGAAATTTCTCAAGCTTATGGGTTGGAAGACATGGTTCCACCTTTTCTCAATGACGGCTCTTTCTACCAGTAGTGCTTTGGTTTCCTGGGCTATCTTCCATCAAGATTCAGTGGCTCCGGTTTGCAAAGTTTTTTTGCACAGGCTTTTGCGAATTTTGTAACAAGTTGATGTTGGCGTCGCTGTGGATGCTTTTTTTTTTAGTCGTAGTGTTTTGCAGGCTGCTGCGTGAGGTTCTTTCCTGTTTCTGGTTGATTTTGGGGGATTGTTGCCGTTTCCCTCCACTCATTTAATTGCTTTGGGACATTTCTGATACTAAGGATTACTAAAGATGCTCTGTGTCCCGTGATGTACTATAAAGAAAATTGTGGATTTTTGACTTGCTTGTAAAGTTCATTTCTTAACAGTAACGTATGGAAGACAGCAATCCCTCTTCTCTGTGTTGTGGTTTATACTACAAAACTGAAGCGTCTCCCACATGGTAGGGTTTATGTCTAGGGGAGGGGACTTCCTGCTTTTCTTACCAGTGTCCAATCGCCAGTAGGTGGCACGCAGGGTGGATTTAATTTGAATCAAGTTGATTTAAATCTACTCAAGTTTAAATCACAATTTTTAAAGAGCAACTGTCATCTGTCCCGCAGTGGCTCCTCCTCCTGACTCGCTGTTGACTCACAGACCGTCCCTTTCACTTTAATGGGACGGCTGGTGATGCGGCAGTGACACAACAAGGTGAGGGACGTGGCGGCAGCAGATGAGTGGATGCCCGCTAACAGGTGCTGCCATGGTGGATCTGAAATGACAGGTGCTCTTTAAACATAAGGACTCATTCTTGCTGGTAGTTGGGAAACCTTCATTTTGTTTGCAAATATTAAAGATTCTATCTAGATAGAAAAATCTGTCAGGTTAGTAAAACGGCGATATCGGAACAGATTCAATCATACAGTTTGTAGTGTACATGCTGTAGATTTGCAAAACGATGGAGATCGAGGACTATTCCTGAACTTTGTTTTATCTCATGGTTAAAGTGAAATGGTTTAAATGCATCAATGCGGTGCATGTTATCAGCTTGGATTCATAGAATGAGTTTACCAAAAATGTAAATATTGCAGAATATACAGCCTCATGCTACATAACTAAGCTCCATTTCATGTTGAATAAACTAAATGTTTAATCTATCTTAAATAGAAAACTATCTCTAGATAGATGTTTATATATTTTTTTTACTCCAAAAGCATCTTTATTTAAAAAAAAAAAGATAAAAAGAATTTTTGTGTGTATCTAATGTGACTACATGATCATGCTATTAGAATTTTTGAATACAGTAAGGCCCCCCACAACCACGGACAGGCGGTCTGTTTTCATCCAATCAATAGAGGAGAGCGGGGCACTAACTCTGAAGATGGACCTATCATCACCTGCTCAGCAGAGATCAATGGATGGATCCTTGCTGAGCAAGCCATCAAAATGAATGTGCCCCATGTGAAAGGGGTCCAATTCTGCACGCTAAAGCTTCTTATATTGAATATATGTGTGAGAGTAGTGAAATTGAATTTTTGTTGTCTCGCAAGTTGACACATTTTATGGCATGCTTTGTACATTTAGCACACATCAACAAATGTTTATAACCTCAGCAAAAGAAGTGTCTGCTTACTGATGAAACCTAACATAAAGGTAAAATTTACACCATCACAGCAGTAAATACTGAAACAATAGGTGATAATTATACTCAAAATTCTATTGCCATATAATAAAAGGTTTGACACCATGCTCTGGAATAATGGTGCAACAAAATGTAATGTGGGCAGCACACACCGTGCAGAGTTTCTTAGCTGTCATGGTGGTGGACAAATCTCCCTAATTTTGGGGTTTTCCCAGTGTGTAATTGATATGGGGATTCTTAATTTTTTCATTTTAATAATGGAGTGCTTTTACTTGCCATGGGGTTCTTGAAACTTGGGAGTCCAGTGCAGTCCTTGTTTAAAGGAAATCTGTCCCTTTTACTTTTTTTGGCCGGGTTTGCAGTGCTCCGACTTTGATTCAACTTCAATGAACGGGATCCGACAATACCAGGCCATTTGAGTCTGGTCTGAATCTTGAGTGGGGGAACCCCGCGCAAAAATGTAAAAAACGAAAACGGTGTGGGGTTCCCCCAAAATCCATACCAGATCCTTATCCTAGCATGCAGCTCAGTAAAGGGGAGGGGGGGTGCCCTTCTCTGGACCATATCGGGCCACGTGCCCTAAACATAAGGGGCAAGGGCCTCTTCCTGACAACCATACAATGGTGGGGGTCTGCTTGCAGGGGGCTTATCGGAAACTGGAGGCCCCCTTTAACAAGGGGGCCCCCTCAGATCCCGGTCCCCCATCCTATGTGAGTATGGGGTACATTGTACTTTTAGTCATTCGCCCAAAAAGGTGTCAACGATAAATAAAACCAGTACACAGGCTTTTGGCAAAGTCCTTTTTTATTAAAGTAGCTCCAACGTGTCTTCTCCCTCCGGTTTTTCTTTCTACTGGTGATGTCTTCTTCCTCGGATTCTTCTGCCGGTTCTTCTACCTCCTGAAGTCTTTTACCAACGCTAGCTCCCCCTGTTGGCTCTGGCGTGTGACATAACTTGTATAGCCACGGGGCATGGCAATTCTGTGACATCATCTGGAGACCCTGCCCCTTGTGATGTCACCGCCCCCATCATGCCCCGGCAGAAGAACCAAAGGAAGAAGATGGCGGAGGGAGAAGGACCATAGATGTTGTCTGGGGGATGATGTGTATGTCTTTTTTTTTTTTTTTTTTAATGATGGCTGTCCCTCCAATACTCAAATGTTTTTAGACAGAAAGTAACGCCACCTTTCTATAAACATATACATCCTTGAAGAAGTGTGTGTGTGTGTGTATGAAAATTTTGTATGTCATGTCAATGTAACTCTTCTCCCCTTTTTATATTATATGATAGGAATACAATTTGTTTCTAACAATTTTAGATTTAATTTCAAGACAAGTTATTTACCCATTTCCTTTTGCTGCTTAAAGTCCCACCTATAATGCCCCCCCCCCCCTTTTTAGCTAGAAATTTGGGGATGTTGGCATTTGCCAGCTACAACAGTCTTTGATATACGTTCCAGTCAATGGGCTGAAACTGTGCCCAAGTAGGACCAGAGTAGTGCGGGAACCTTTCAACGTCGGACCGACTTGTCATACCATTTGAGATGGCCTTCATAGGGAATCATTGATTTATACACATCATGGGACACGTGCTCCCAAAGTCAGAGTGTATGTCTCACCATTGTGAACCGGGCTTTAGTGGAAACTTACAATCTCTGTAAAGCAAGAAGTAGTACTCAATACTCTCCTATTCTGCTACTCCCACCACTGAACTTCACTGCTGAAAGATTTTTTTTTTTTGGGGGGGGGGGGGCTTCAGGAGGAGTGGGACTACTTGTCCCACTTCCTCCACCCAGGGACCGCTTAGGTGATACGTTGTATAGCCTACATCGGCCCCTCCCTGTAGGTGATCGCCTGGGACACGTGACAGCTCCCAGGCGATCGTATGACCAATCACAGTGCGCAGCGCTGGCGCATGCGCAGTGAGTGCCTGGCCGTGAAGCCGAAAGCTGTCACAGCCGGGTGCCCACAATAATGAAGACGCCGGCCGGAGAGGGAGATGGGGAGGGGGGGGGGGAGAGGAGCGGAGCTCCAGCCGGCGCTGGACCGTGGAGCAGGTGAGTGCTGTTTTATTAAAAGCCAGCAACTACACTTAAACATATAAAAAGCCTGGAACTCCCCTTTTAAGGGGCTTTTAAGAATGGGCAATGATTACATTGTTTGTCTTGGTTTGCTTGCATTAATACCTAACACTTTGTCCTCCAGATGTACTTGAAGGATACAATGGTACAATATTTGCCTATGGACAGACCTCATCCGGAAAGACCCACACCATGGAGGTAAAAAAACAAAAAAACGTGCAGTTTGCTCTGGTATGTGATGTTGTGTTACTGTGCTTATAAGAATGTTTTAATTTTCTACTTAGGGAAAATTACATGATCCAGATGGAATGGGAATTATTCCTAGAATAGTGCAAGATATATTTAACTACATTTATTCCATGGATGAAAACCTGGAGTTTCATATAAAGGTAAACCAAAACGGAGCATAAGTTAAACTGCTTTATAATGCCACTTCTGGGAAGTGGCATCTTCCCTTTTGCACCCTCTTTTTTTTTTTTTTTTTTTTTTTTGTCTCATAGAATGTATTTTTGTTTTTATCTTGTTTAATTATGCACTTCTTTCAAGTCTTTCACCCTAGAGCAAATATTTTCAGAACTAGTCTCCCTTTTTTGCCTGCATTAAAGGATACTTTCATTAGCAAGTCCTGTGTTTAAATCAGACTTTGGCTGGTGTTGGATTATATAGGCAAAGGTTGGTGGACACCCTTCCAAATTGAGTTCATATGTTGCTAGTGAAGGGTAGTGTTGAGGCTATAGCATACGCTGCAGAGACATTTTTGACAATTTTGCGCTTCCAACCTTGTGGTAACTGTTAAGTGAAAGACCTATATTTTCTGTTCCAGTATGAACGTACCCAGGTGCACAGCCAGCTCTGTAAAGATAGTATGACAAGTCTGAATTGGAGGAACTCAAGAAAAAAAAAATTGCGGGTGGAACTCTGCTTTAACAGAGAGCAATAAAAACTGACAGGCTTTCTAATCCCTCTCCACTCTATCCAAAACTAAAAAAAATGTTTTGCCTTTTAATTATACTTTAACTTTCGTGTAGCACCTTTGGGATGAGTTTGGGAGCCAAGTCTCATCATCCAGCGGCATTGCCTGAACTCATAACTGCTTCTTTGTCTGAAAGGGCTCAAATTACAACAGTCACGCCCCAAAATCTTATAGAAACCCTTTCCAAAGAAGTAGAAGCCATTATAGTTGCAAAGAGAAGGGATAACTGCAATTTTAGCTTGCATAGGTGTGGTGGTTAGGTGACCACTAACTGTTGGCCTTTGAAGACCATGTTTATCTTTTTGTAGCAAAAAAAGTGTATTTAACCACTTTAGCCCCGGGCCTGTTTTTCAGAGTCGGTGTTTACGAGACAAAACCATTTTTTTTTGCTAGAAAATTACTTAAAACCCCCAAACATTATATATTTTTTTTTTTCTAACACCCTAGAGAATAAAATGGAAGTCATTGCAATACTTTTTGTCACACCGTATTTGCGCAGCGGTCTTACAAGCGCACTTTTTTTTGAAAAAATTCACTTTTTTAAATGAAAAAATAAGACAACAATAAATTTGGCCCAATTTTTTTATATATTGTGAAAGATAATGTTACGCCGAGTAAAATGATACCCAACATGTCACGCTTAAAAATTTCGCCCGCTCGTGGCATGGCGTCAAACTTTTACCCTTAAAAATCTTGATAGGCGACGTTTAAAAAATTCTACAGGTTGCATTTTTTGAGTTACAGAGTAGGCCTAGGGCTAAAATTAATGCTCTCGCTCTAACGATCGCGGCGATACCTCACTTGTGTGGTTTGAATACCGTTTTCATATGTCGGCGCTACTCGCGTATACGTTCGCTTCTACGCGCGAGCTCGTCGGGACGGGGCGCTTTAAAAAAATTTTTTTTTGCTTTTCGCATTTATTTTTATTTATTTTACAATTTTTAACACTGAAAAAAAAAAAAAAAAAAAAATTATCACTTTTATTCCTATTACAAGGAATGTAAACATCCCTTGTAATAGAAAAAAGCATGACAGGTCCTCTTAAATATGAGATCTGGGGTCAAAAAGACCTCAGATCTCATATTTAGGCTTAAATGCAAAAAAAAAAAAAAAAATTTGGAAATGTCATTTTTTCAAATGACAAAAAAAAAAATGTTTCTTTAAGACGCTGGGCGGGACTGACGTTTTGACGTCACTTCCGCCCAGCGGAGCTATGGGGACGGGCGAAGGAGATTTTTCCTTCAGTCTCGTCCCCGCTCACCATCCGGATGGTCGCGATCTCCTCCGCCGCTACCGACGGCTCCGGTAAGCGGCGGAGGGCGCGGAACAGCGGCGGGAGGGGGGGGGGCCCCTCTCCCGCCACCGATAACGGCGATCTCGCGGCGGATTCGCCGCGGAGACCGCCATTATCGTTAACACGGCCGCCCACAGAAGAGATGAATATCTCGATTGTGGCAGCAGCTGCTACCGTTACCGAGATATTCATCTCTAAAGTGATGACGTATAACGACGGTGGGCGGTCGGCAAGTAGTTAATATTTTTTTTCACACTGGAGCTGTCAAAGAATTGCACCCACAATCGGTGGACTGCAGGTGCAATATCGGGCTTATGCAGCTACTTCCTACAGCTCTCTGCCCATACCGGTGTAAGGGCTTTTAGTTATTAAAGGGTTTGTTAACTCGTGTTTTTTCATTAAGGTGAAAAAACTCCTGACAGTGAACGCCTCTCTTGCCCGGGGGTTCTCGGCTCTTGATTGGATAGATTGATGGCAGCGCAGCCATTGGCTCCCACTCCTGTCAATCAAATCCAATGATGCCGGGGCCGAGACGGCATTCTGTGTCGATAGACGCAAATGCTGGACTCTGGAGTGCGCCCGCAAGGTAACCCCCCGTGAGATCTCTTCTCCCAGGGAGTTTACCAATGTGGGGAGGCACCACAAGAGCCACTGGGCGACCCCAGAAGACTATAATCTGGGCCACACTGCAAAACGAACTGCACAGTGGAGGCAAGTATGACATGTTTGTAATTTAAAAAAGAAAATGTGGGTTTACAAACCCTTTACGCTCCAGAAAGTGTCAATAGATTGAGTGCATTGATCCGCATGCTTGTAGTCCAGGGATATGCAATTAGCGGACCTCCAGCTGTTGCACAACTACAAGTTCCATGAGGCATTGCAAGACTCTGACAGCCACAAGCATGACACCCATAGGCAGAGGCATGATGGGACGTGTAGATTTGCAGCAGCTGGAGGTCCGCTAATTGCATATCCCTGTATGTAGTCCATTAAGAACTACAAGTTCATCTGCTACTGTGGAACATGGGACTTGTAGTTTATTCATTCACAGATTTCTGTGAATGAATAATGTGCTGTGTGAGTGGAACCCTTGTCTACTGTCATGGGGGGTGGGAATCGGGGTGAAGTCTGGGGTGCTTGGAAACATGTTTCACGCTAAAGGCCGGTGTAACGTGTTGCTCGAGGTGGAGATTGCATTTAAAAGCACTACCCTGTCCACTTTGCTTCTTGCATCCCAACTCTGCTGCTTCTGTGATCAGACTTGCTTTGCCCACAACCTACAGCCAAATGGGTGTGCTCTTTCTCGGGCCGGACCCTAGTGTTTAATATATTGAGGCAAATCCCACCTATATTTGACTGCCAGTTGTGAATACATCAGCATCTGTCTCAAGAAGCAACAGTTCAAGGAGTTTTACATAAGACTGGATTCACACCTATGCAGTTCTAGTGCTTTTTCCATTTTACAGAGTTGCACTACAGTCCATTTAACAAAGTTTCCTAAAGCTATCCAATAAGAAAAGGGGCACCTGCTGTTTAATTGCTTAGGCAAATACTGTTGTACAAAAATTACAGTGAAATATGTTTGTGTTTTTTTGTTTTTTAGGTATCGTATTTTGAAATATATCTAGACAAGATTAGAGATCTATTGGATGGTAAGTTTTTTTTTTTTTTTTTTTTTTAATATTAAAATATATATATAATTTATTTATTACTATTCTGAACTCCCATGTGGTGCATGGATATTATGGCGTTGCAACGTGGCACAGCTACTTGTGGTCTGCATCAGGGGGAACATGTGCGATAGGGTGAGAACACAGGGGTACATATGGGACCAAGATGCAAAATCTTGTCCATGTTTAAACAGGAAGCGCCTGAACAGTATTTTAATAAAAGATGCAGATTTGAAAATGACTTGTTAAAATCCAATAGCAAGTTAAATCGTATCTTAACTCCCAAACAAAATGTTAATGTTTCAGCTTACCAGTCCATAGATGTACATACTGATTTTTTTTTTTCAGTTAGTATTCCTTTTGAATAACACTTTCTGTCTCTGGGTAGCTAAACTAATTTCTCCACTGTATTTTTGGAGGCATCCATGGTTGCCACACAGGATAGACTTCAAACATTACTTCCCTTGTTCATCTCTGTTGCATGGGGGATGCAGAGAAATAACACAAACACGTCTAAGTGCTGGTAAGCTGCAAATTATAACATACCGGTATTTGTTTACGCTTAGTTTTTTTTACCTGATTTGGTTTATATTTACAGGTGCATCTTGTAAAATTTGAATATCATCAAGAAGTTTTATTTCAGTAATTTAATTAAAAAAGTGAAACTCATATATTTTTATATAGATGCATTACAGAGTGATATATTTTAGGCATGGAAGTTATCAGTTTTGATTATGGCTTACAGCTAGTTAAAACCCCAAATTCACCATCTCAGAAAATTTGAATATTTACATAAGACCAATTTAAAAAAGGGAATTTTTAATAGATATGTTGGCATGCTGAAAAGTTTGTCATGTACAGTATAGTATGTACTCAATACTTGGTCGGGGCTCCTTTTGCATGCATTACTGCATCAATGCGGCATGGCATGCAGGCGATCAGTCTGTGGCATTGCTGAGGTGTTAAGGAAGCCCAGGTTTGTTTGATAGCGGCCTTCAGCTCGTCTGCATTGTTGGGGCTGGTGTCACCATCCTCTTCACAATACCCCACAGATTCTCTATGGGGTTTAGGTCAGGTGAGTTTGTTGGCCAATCAAGCACAGTGATAAATAGTGGACCAACACCAGCAGATGACATGGCTCCCCAAATCATCACTGACACTGGAAACTTCACACCGGACCTCATGCAACTTGCATTCTGTGTCTCTCCACTCTTCCTTCAGATTCTGGAGCCTTGATTTCCAAATGAAATGAAATGAAACATTTTCCAGAGTCTGTGATGATTTGGGGAGCCATGTCATCTGGCGTTGGTCCACTGTGTTTTACCGAGTCCAAAGTCAGCACAGCCCTCTACCAGAAAATTCTAGAGCACTCATTTCTTTCCTCTGCTAACCAGCTTTATGGAGATTTTTGAAAAGAAAGAATGACTTAGGGGCTAGTCATGGACTTTGTCGGCATGATAGGTTAGTAAAGATATGAGTCTTTCGAAAAATGACTTTATATATAAAAATATTTATTACAAAAAAATATATATTTTAAAAGTTTCACTCCAAAGAGTACACATAGATTACACATAGCATTTGATCAGTACAGCGTTCACAGCAATTGATGTAACTTAGAAGATTAGATCTGGTTATACAACACTAGCACCAAGTATGTAATACTAGACTAGATGTCCTAATATGGACTGATAGTTTAAACCATAAATAAGTACAAAGGCTTCTAAAGAAAATCATCAGCAACTGGAGATTTTAGCACTTGCGCTGGGTTGATCGGAGTCCTGACATGTTTCGCGCTGTATCTGAGCGCTTCCTCGAAGGACTTAGTGAGGTCAATGTGCTATATTGGTGAAGAGAACAGATATACATATATAACATATTGATTTAGAACAAAAGAAAAATGTATAACAACCTGTATAAGTATTTGAGAAACCGGAGTGCTCCTATAACATGCAATATGGTGAGGAAGGACGAAAGAGAGTCACCCCCATGAAAATTGTGGAAATAGCCACAAATAGCAGACAGGATGCCTGAAAATAAAGTCCCAAAAATTCCAGTACGAAGGAGACAGGAGGCATAATAAAATTGGAATATGATAGTTAATAAGGTTAGAGCCAATTTGCTTACCTATAAAAAGGAGTAGAACAGTACAGAAAAAATAGCTGTAGAATAACTTGGCTTGGTACTCTCTGGATAGAGAGATATGTAGCAAGGGCTAGCAAGGAGTTAAATTTGTAACTCCAAAAAGAATTAAATGGCGTAGCAAAGGCGGCAGGGCTGTAGCAAGAAATCAATACATAGAATCAGAGCATTGTTAGAAATTGAAAAATAATAATAAATATTAATAAAGGGCAAATAGTAATGAAAGCAAGCATAATGCTTACCCAATATTTGGAACCAGTTACATGTAGAATTTGCAATAGCTCATAGCAAGGCTGCATTCAGCAAATGTAAGATTAGGGTGTTTGAAAAACATTAATCTTAATCTTTAGAGCAGTTCAAGAAAACAGGGGCAAGGATTGCCTGGATAGGCCAGTCACTGAAAAAAATATAAAGGAAAAGAGACTGTGAGCCCAATAAAATTGGCCGCACAAAAGTATGGAAGTCCCGCCCCAGATCGACGAACACCTCGGCGCTGCCGGGTGATGTCATCTGTGCTGGCCGCAAAATAACAGCAGATGCGCTGTATAATTAAATAACATTTATCAATTTGGAAGATCTATCTACTTCCATACCTTAGAAATGTCAATGTTCATTTTTGTATACAATATGGTTGTGCTCCATTTCTGCAATTATGGTGATTATTGGATGGAACTATCCTCCCCCCTGTGATCTTCTCCAGATGCGATGCCTCTTTATTTGTCCCTTCAATTTATTCCAGACGATGTGGCCGCTCGAGATACAGCCTTTCCATCTCCGCTGTATCTCAATATGTCCACTAGATGGCGTGTATTCGCCATCGAATGGTGCATAAACTTCAGTACTGCGCGCGCACCTCCTCTGGTGCGCGCGCATCTGCTGTTATTTTGCGGCCAGCACAGATGACATCACCCGGCAGCGCCGAGGTGTTCGTCGATCTGGGGCGGGACTCGAGGCTATTTAAAGCCCATAAGCCGCACACGCTATCCTCAGCCTCCTGGGAGGCATACGAATAACCGGCACGTGTGGCTAGCATTGCTTACTGGTAAGCCTAATATCTCTATCCTTAAACGCTTCTTCCATACTTTTGTGCGGCCAATTTTATTGGGCTCACAGTCTCTTTTCCTTTATATTTTTTTCAGTGACTGGCCTATCCAGGCAATCCTTGCCCCTGTTTTCTTGAACTGCTCTAAAGATTAAGATTAATGTTTTTCAAACACCCTAATCTTACATTTGCTGAATGCAGCCTTGCTATGAGCTATTGCAAATTCTACATGTAACTGGTTCCAAATATTGGGTAAGCATTATGCTTGCTTTCATTACTATTTGCCCTTTATTAATATTTATTATTTTTCAATTTCTAACAATGCTCTGATTCTATGTATTGATTTCTTGCTACAGCCCTGCCGCCTTTGCTACGCCATTTAATTCTTTTTGGAGTTACAAATTTAACTCCTTGCTAGCCCTTGCTACATATCTCTCTATCCAGAGAGTACCAAGCCAAGTTATTCTACAGCTATTTTTTCTGTACTGTTCTACTCCTTTTTATAGGTAAGCAAATTGGCTCTAACCTTATTAACTATCATATTCCAATTTTATTATGCCTCCTGTCTCCTTCGTACTGGAATTTTTGGGACTTTATTTTCAGGCATCCTGTCTGCTATTTGTGGCTATTTCCACAATTTTCATGGGGGTGACTCTCTTTCGTCCTTCCTCACCATATTGCATGTTATAGGAGCACTCCGGTTTCTCAAATACTTATACAGGTTGTTATACATTTTTCTTTTGTTCTAAATCAATATGTTATATATGTATATCTGTTCTCTTCACCAATATAGCACATTGACCTCACTAAGTCCTTCGAGGAAGCGCTCAGATACAGCGCGAAACATGTCAGGACTCCGATCAACCCAGCGCAAGTGCTAAAATCTCCAGTTGCTGATGATTTTCTTTAGAAGCCTTTGTACTTATTTATGGTTTAAACTATCAGTCCATATTAGGACATCTAGTCTAGTATTACATACTTGGTGCTAGTGTTGTATAACCAGATCTAATCTTCTAAGTTACATCAATTGCTGTGAACGCTGTACTGATCAAATGCTATGTGTAATCTATGTGTACTCTTTGGAGTGAAACTTTTAAAATATATATTTTTTTGTAATAAATATTTTTATATATAAAGTCATTTTTCGAAAGACTCATATCTTTACTAACCTATCATGCCGACAAAGTCCATGACTAGCCCCTAAGTCATTCTTTCTTTTCAAAATTCGTTTAGGACGTGGCATATGTGAAAATATTATGCATCCACATGTGCACTACATGTGAGGATGTATTAATCCTTTTGAGCTTTATGGAGATGCTGATTTCATTTTTCAGCAAGACTTGGCACCCTCCCACACTGCCAAAAGTACCAATACCTGGTTTAATGATCACAGTATCACTGCTTGATTGGTCAACAAACTTGCCTGAACTAAACCAGAGTCCCGACCAAGTATTAAATGTATACTGTACTGTACATGGACATACTTTTCAGTAAGCCAACATTTCTGTATTAAAAAAAATAAATAAAATTATTGGTCTTATGTAATCTAATTTTCTGAGATACTGAATTTTCACTTTTCACTAGCTGTAAGCCATAATCATCAAAATTAAAAGAAAAAAGTTTGAAATGCATCACTCTGTGTAACGCATCTATATAAAATATCGGTTCCACTTTTTGAATTTAATTATTGAAATTAACTTTTTGATATTCAAATTTTATGAGACATTAACCTATGTCTGCCTTACTGTTTGGTTGCATAGAATGAAGAGGATAATGCCTCTAAACTGAACCCTCAGTTCTGCAGCCTCCACTCCCCTTTCTCCCTTTACGCTTTGGACTACAGCCCTACACTGGTGACGTTCATCCTGAACTGTCTCCTGTATGTTCATTTAGCACCTCCTTTCTACCAGAGAGATTATAGAGTAGGTACCGCCAGTGCAAGGCCAATTTCAGCTACTGTAGGGCAGCTTAGTATAAAAGCAGGTTCTAAGTAACTGCTCAAACCAGGGGCTTGTTTAAGATTTTTCGGGGGGCATTTTATGGCTCTTCTTTAAATTACAAAGGCAGTGGGCAGGGATGTAAATATGCTGCGATGCTTTGCTTTACAGCCACGGCAAGATATGAGCCCCTTGTTGCATTGAACATGCACTACTGGTCGTCGAGTGCGACCCAACCTCGTGGTAGTGGTGCTGAACTTATGGGCTTAAAACGGATGATGAGGTGGTGGCATATTGCCTCTTCACCACCTATCTAATGCCCTACTTTATCTTGTAGTTCAACTTTTTGCCTTCCTGAGCCTTTAAGTAAAAAAAAAAAAACCTTAGAATAGATTTATTTTTCAGTCACCAGAAAACTAATTTATTCACTACTATTCAATTTTAATTCCAATTAAGACTGATGCATTTTTTCAGTGATTAATCCCAAGGCAAAAGCATTGCACAAAATCCTCCCCAGTGAATGTGTTCTATTTGCCATTGACAGCTTCAATTAACTCATGCAAATTTTTTCCAATGGAGAAGTTTGATTTGTCAAAATAACCAAAATCACAGGTTACCATGTTGGTGGAATAGGGAATGTGCTCCATCAACTTGACACAAGACTGCTGAATGGTAGCCACCATTGTTGAGCCTGAAACCAAGAATCGGTCAAATGTGGTTTCCCAAGGGCTCGAGGCTTAAGTAAGCTGGCAAAGCAAAGTTCACCTATCCCCCCCCCCCCTCCCCCCGAAATGTCTGTTGCTTCAATGCCTCTGGAGGAAGGGGCCACAGTAACATTGGCATTGTGAATACACCTTTATGTAACTTTCTAGAATTGGGACGAATAAGATGGTAATTTTTATTTATTTTCCACAAGAGTCTGAATGTGGGCAAATGTTACTGTTCCTAGCAAGCATCCAGACAGTGATTGTCTCATCAGTCTGTCGGTGCAATGCTAATTTCTGTTAGCAGACCTGAAACTGTCAAAAAAAAAAATCAAATCAAGCCTTGCCTTTGAAATTGCTGTGCACAAGCATTGACTGTCATAGTACCCATGCAGAAACTTTACCGCTAATGTGCTCCAATGCATTCAAAATCTTCCATCTTTTTTTATTCCAGTGTCGAAAACAAATCTGTCTGTTCATGAAGACAAAAACAGAGTTCCGTATGTAAAGGTGGGTCTTTTTAATTGCTATGGAAACTGTGTGCATATGTGTGGATATAATAAATATATATATATATATATATATATATATATATATATGTATGTATGTGTATATATGTATATATATATATGTGTGTGTGTGTGTGTGTGTGTGTGTGTGTGTGTGTGATATATATATATATATATATATATATATATATATATATATATATATAATATGCATGTGTGTGTATATATGTATGTATGTATGTATGTATGTGTGTATGTATATATATATATGTGTGTGTGTGTATGTGTGTGTGTGTGTGTGTGTGTATATATATATATATATATATATATATATATATATATATATATATATATATATATGTATGTATGTGTGTGTGTGTGTGTGTGTGTGTATATATATATATATATATATATATATATATATATATATATATATATATATATATATATATATATAAATTACAATATAATTATTTTTATTATGTTTTTTTTTTTTTTTTTTTTGCTTTAATGGATTTCCTTTTCCTCTGTAGGGTTGTACTGAGAGGTTTGTTTGTAGTCCTGATGAAGTCATGGATACTATAGATGAAGGAAAATCGAACAGACATGTAGCTGTGACAAGTAAGTTGCACGTGACTACTGATCCCCTTTTTAAACTGAAACGGTCCTGGAAGAATTGGGAGCTGCCGCTACTGCCTTTTTTTCTGGGGCCTGTCCCTGTCTGCTGTTTTTTTAAAAGAGTTGAGTTTCATGCATACTTAGCCAAGGCAGATTCCACATTATCATATTCGGTACCTGTTGAATGCAAATGCTGTTGGTGTTTAAAATGGCATTCTAAAACAACCTCTTTATCCATAGCCTAGGAAAACCAGGGGCTATGCCTTACTCGTCTTATCCTAATAATACTTAATTTTCATTTAGTTTATAACCAACAAATCATGACATAATTTTAATGCTAGTAACCTATTTAAAGGGGTTGTAAACTGTCATGTTTTTTTTTTACCTTAATGCATCTTATGCATTAAGGTGAAAAAACACCCTGTTTTACTTACCTGACCCCCGAATCTCCGTAGGCGCGATCCCGTGTTTCTTTCCCCCAGCTCTTCATTGGATGATTGATAGCAGTGCAGCCACTGGCTCCCACTGCTGTTATTCACTTGGCAGCTATGGCCGCTGAGTGTACCTCACTGGAGCAAGTTAACTCCCTCAGGAGAGAGCTTCACATCAAGAGTTTACCTGCCATAGACCTATTTTACAAGACCCTTGCATACAAGGCTTCTCATGCTAGGGTGGCTGAACAATCTCCCAAGAAGAGCAGTGTTGTAAAGTTAAAATTTTATGGATAACAAGTCCAAGTCCTGTTGCCAGTTGTGTTTTTTGTTTTTTTGTGTCCACTTGTCCGCCTTTTACAGTGTATGGCACACCACCTGCTCTGTGTCATGGCTAGACAGGGTAAACTCCCATAATGCTGTTGAGCTTTTCTGTCTCTGCTCCAGTAAAAATGTCACCATCTCAGCCCCCTCTTTTAAAATGATTATTTTTTATGGGGGTGATTTGTCAAACAGCTTTTCAGCAGAGAATATATATTTTTCCCCATATTTACAAATGTGCTTTATATGTCACTTGTTTGGGGTCTCTTAAAGCGGTCCTCCACCCTAAAGTGGAGTCCCGCTGATCGGAACCCTCCCCCCCTCCGGTGTCACTTTTGACACCTTTCAGGGGGGAGGGGGGTGCAGACACCTGTCTAAAGACAGGTATTTGCACCCACTTCCGGCCACACGATACGGGCGAAAGACGGGCATTCCGTCACATCCCGTCTGTCGCCCGTTGTGTGCTGGGAACACTCGGCTCCCAGCACACAGCGTGTGAGCCAATCGGCGGGCGCAGCGCGACTCGCGCATGCGCCGTAGGGAACCGGGCAGTGAAGCCGCAGCGCTTCACTTCCTGGTTCCCTCAGCGTGGATGGCGGGGGGAGCAGCAGAGTGACGAGCGATCGCTCGTGCTCTGCTGCGATCGGCGCTGGACTCCAGGACAGGTAAGTGTCCTATTATTAAAAGTCAGCAGCTGCAGTATTTATAGCTGCTGGCTTTTAATATTATTTTCCCGTGGCACATCCGCTTTAAATAAAGCCCGGTTTGTTCCAGCAATTGGAAGTGGGGGACAATGCTGGGAGGTGAAGGAAGGAACCTGTTGTTGCCTTACTTTTAGGAGGGCTCTCATGTCCCTGAATGTTCTCTGAAGTGGTATGCGGAGAACATCCAAGAGATACTGCACTGTACTCTGGTTTTTAAATTAAATGTCTACTTTGTGTGGGATATTCACTGTAATGTCCTTTTGGAGTGCACACTCATTATTGTTTTTTTTTATGTTCCTAAGATGTGCTGTAGCAGAAATGACCATCTCCAGTTGTCCAAACACATTTTTAAGTTCTAATCTTATGTTTTTCTCATGCACATTACTAAACAAAGGTTTGTCCTCAGCTTGGCGGCTGTAAAGGAAACATACACTATACAATATCAGACTACAATGGAAAGTGTGATCCTCTGCTGTAGATGTAATGATATTATTTCCCCTCTTTTAGATATGAATGAACACAGCTCTAGAAGTCACAGCATTTTTCTAATCAATGTAAAGCAAGAAAACACTCAAACAGAACAGAAACTGAGCGGTAAACTTTACTTGGTTGATTTGGCTGGTAGTGAAAAGGTAAACTGCTTTAGATTGGTTTTACTGTGTTTGTATGTAATGCTGTCTTAAGTTGCTGTTCCCCATATACACTTAGGTACTAAAGCTTGATCATACACTGTTTGTTTTTTGTTCACATGGAGATGAATGTTGAGGGGTATAAAAAGAGGGGTCCCGGGGAATCTCAAGCATAGGATCAGATACAGTATGTAAAAAAAGGTGGTCAAATCTAGATGGCTGGGCATAATCAATCCAGGGATGCCAAGTACGGAGGAACTTGGAGTCGGCTAAGATGGCTGTCAACTTTTCGTTATTCATGTCATTCATGCTGTGTTTTTTACTACCTCAAAACTAAGGGTAGAAGTTTTCTAAGCCTTGGCTGTAGTTAATTTAGTATCTGTAAATAAATGGGCAGCCCATTGGCATTCCAAGCGGAAGGGAGAGTCGATTTTGGTTTATGAAGTGGAGGCTGTTTGGGCACAACCACCAAAGCATAACGGAGAATGCTGTGGAATAATGCATGCCAAATGGGCTGGGGTATAGTACAGTATTTTGAACGTATTTTCCAAATGAGTACATTTTTGGGACATTTAGCGATATTCTGTGTTATGACCTGCCAGTGCTCTGGATCCAAACGTAAAAAAAATAAGTGCAGCGCTAAAATGTAGTCCTCTGGATCCAGTGCATTCCCTAACTCACTTTCCCATTGACTCCGATAGTTTCCTCTAAGACACAGTAGGTGAAGTATAGGAGAGCGATGATACCCGAAGGGTATGGGCGAGATTTACAGATACTTGACTTTAAAAAAATGTCTAAGCTGCAGATGGCCATAATGCTCTCGCAGTGGAATTTGCTTAAAGTTTATTTGTGAAAGGTCCAGTGTGATTGGTTGCTAGGGGTAAACGGGATATGCTCTTTGCTGAAGAAGCTTGTGTTTTCTGATGTTATGAACATGAAGCAGATAAGTTGGAAGTACTTTGAACACAAAGTTAGGGTATTAATTGTGTGAATCCGTGTTTCTTAATGTAGCTCCTATGCTTTTTCTTTAAGACAAGGACATCAAACTTTGCTCTTCATTTCAAATTGTATTTCTTATGTTTTTAGGTTAGCAAAACTGGAGCTGAAGGAGCTGTGCTTGATGAAGCTAAAAACATCAACAAATCTTTGTCAGCACTTGGAAATGTCATCTCTGCCCTGGCTGAAGGCAGTGTAAGTTGTCAGCACACTTAAAATGGATGTTCAGTAAAAAATGAAAATGTTCCTATTAGTATGTTAAATATCTTTAATATTATTCATTTGTTGGCTAGCTGATTGTTTAGCATAGAAAGTATCATCTAAGCCAGACAATCGGCTTCTTCCTGTTCTTCAACGACAACGCTATGTCCCTTTTTATTTGAATTTGCTAAGCTGTCTTTCACTTCCTGAAAAGGTTGTCGCTCATTCTTAGACAGGCATGCCTAGACCTGCCCTGCCCAGCCCACCCAGTCCCATCTCCACCCCTCCTATCCTTCACAGAACATGATCAAGAGAAAGAGAGGACAGGCTTTGGAAGTATGTTATGTTAGAAACTATAAAATAGATTACAGTGCAACATGCTGCAGATTTTATACAGTGTAGAACCGCGTGTGTGTGTTTCTGCATGGCACTGTGGTAAGCACTGATGGAACTGTGTGCATGGTGTGGCTCACGCCCAGCTGCTGTGAACGGTGGAGGGGGCTGGGGAAGAAATATGAAAGAAATAAGGTACAATGGAACATTTTTGAAAGTTTGAAAGGATACAGATCGATTTCTATTGCATGTGAGTAATGAGTTTAAGGCACCGTTACCACTAGTGCAACTTGTCATGCGACTTTGGACACCAAAGTCGCATGACAAGTCACAGCCCATTGATTTTAATGGCAAAGGTTTCTGTCTATGTGATTGTAAAAATCAACAACTTTGAAAAGGTGCCTGCACTACTTTTGATGCGACTTTGATCCAGAGTGTAAAGTAATGTTGCAGTCTAAATCACACAGCTTTGGAGTCGCACTAGGGGAAACATAGCCTAAGGCTGGAGTGCGACTTTGGAGTGTGACTTTGAGTTCAGCTTTGATCCAACTTTACACACTCTGGATCAAAGTTGAATCAAAAGTTGTATCAGAGTAGTGCGGGTACCTTTTTCAAGGTCGCATAGATGGGAACGAGTACCATTAAAATCAAACTATCTCCTGTATGTTCACCTGAATACTTCTACCGTCTGCTAATCCTGTTGAACAACAAAGAGCAGGCATTGTCAATGCAAGCTTAATATTATTTTTGAAGGTATGTGTGTGTGGTTACATGGAGTCCCTTCATTAAACTGAACTTTGCACACTTTGTGTTTCCCCCTAAATTAGCTTTGCATAAAATAAAAGTGTGTGTGTGTATATATAATATGTACACACAGTCCTAGGCTGAAATTGTTGGCACCCCAGACATTTTTGCAGAAAATCAAGTATTTCTCACAGAAAAGTATTACAGCAACACATGTTTTGCTATACACAAGTTTATTCCCTTGTGTGTATTGGAACAAAACAAAAAAAGGGAGGAAAAAAGTAAAATGGACATAATGTCACACCAAACTCCAAAAATGGGCTGGTCAAAATTCTTGGCACGCTTTCAAAATTGTGGATAAATAAGATTGTTTCAAGCATGTGATGCTCCTTTAAACTCACCTGGGGCAAGTAACAGGTGTGGGCAATCTAAAAAGCACACCTGAAAGGAGAGAAGTTCACTTAGTCTTTGCATTGTGTGTCTGTGTGTTCCACACTAAGCATGGACAACAGAAAGAGAAGAAGAGTCTGAGGACTTGAGAACCAAAATTGTAGAATAATATCAACAATCTCAAGCTTACAAGTCCTGAGATCTAGATTTCCCTTTGTCCACAGTGTGCAACATTATCAAGAAGTTTGCAACCCATGGCACTGTAGCTAATCTCTCTGGGCGTGGACCGAAGAGAAAAATTTATGAAAGGATAGTCCGGATGGTGGATAAGCAGCCCCAAACAAGTTTCAAAGAAATTCAAGCTGTCCTGCAGGCTCAGGGAGCGTCAGCGCAAACTATCCGTTGACATTTAAATGAAATGAAACGCTATGGCAGGAGACTCAGGAGGACCCCACTGCTGACACAGAGACATAAAGAAGCAAGACTACAGTTTGCCAAAATGTACTTGAGTAAGCCAAAATCCTTCTGGGAAAACATCTTGTGGACAGATAAGACCAAGATGGAGCTCTTTGGTAAAGCACATCATTCTACTGTTTACCGAAAACGGAATGAGGCCTACAAAGAAAAGAACACAGTACCTACAGTGAAATATGGTGGAGGTTCAATGATGTTTTGCTGCCTCTGGCACTGGGTGACTTGAATGTGTTCAAGGCATCATGAAATCTGAGGATTAGCAAAGGATTTTGGGTCGCACTGTAGAGCCCAGTGTCAGAAAGCTGGGTTTGCGTCTGAGATCTTGGGTCTTCCAACAGGACAATGACCCCAAACATACGTTAGAAAGCACACAGAAATGGCAGAAAAGTGGCCAACAATGAGTTCAGATCCAAATCCCATTGAACACCTGTGGAGAGATCTTAAAATGTCTGTTGGGAAAAGGCGCCCTTCCAATAAGAGAGATCTGGAGCAGTTTGCAAAGGAAGAGTGGTCCAAAATTCTGAGTGAGTGCAAGACCCGGTTCACACTGGGACGACTGGTCAGGCGACACAGCCGCCTGACAAGTTGCGTCCCATTGTAGTGAATAGAACCGTTCTAATAGGAGCGACGCATGTCGCTCCAAATTAGAAAAAGGTTCTTGTACTACTTTGGGGGCGACTCGGGGCGATTTGCATTGACTTCTATACAGAAGTCATTTTGCAAATCGCCTT